>NC_138679.1:0-85000 GCF_964273445.1 Streptopelia decaocto | reverse complement strand
TGCCTTATCCTGCACGTATGGCTGGGGAGCCGCTCGCTCTGCCTGACAGATTTCTATAAATATTGCTGCATGTCTTATGGCTGTAGGTGTGGGCCATGTGGATCCTTCCCGCACCCACCCAAGGCCGCCCAGCGCACCCACGGGCTGACAGATGAAACTCGGGAGCTGCAAGAGTGTAGCAGAACTTACCCAGGTGTTCTTATCCAGCCTTCTCTAGTCAGCAAAATGCATGCGATCAACTTTCTGCACGTGTTAGGTTTCATTTTTTTAAAAAATCAGATTACAGCTGGGAGAAAAGCGTGCGGTGCTGGGCAATGACAGAACCGGCAAACATCCTCGAGAGCGTAAAGCTGGAAGTGCCGGCTCCACGGCTTCATCCCGGAGGAGCACAGATGATCAGCGGCTGAAAGCTTGAAACATCCCTGGTTTTCCATGTACTTATTTTATTTGTAAAGTTGTGGTCTTGGAGCTAAGCTTAAAAAAGAGGGGCAGAGAGGATAAGTAGCATGTTTTTATTCCCAAGTTATAATGGATTTTTCTTTTATATCAATTTGGACAGAGATCAAAGGTAGAATAGGGCCCCGCTGCACTGATTTTTGGTTACTGTTGCATTTTGCATTACCTCAGAGTGGAAAATACATGTCAGGCAATTTATTAATCCCTCTACTATTTCTGCATGTTGTTTACCTGGATGATTATTTTTTTAAATCCGGCTGCCCCGAATGTACAGATGCAGTGTGTGTTTGTGGGAAATTTCACACATGGCTCAGAAACGAGCGCTCTTGTGCAACAACCAGCCTTAAGAATTAATACTGAGCTGAGGGAATCAGCAGCGGGGTGGCAGTTACTGCTTTCCAAACCAATTTTTTTAGGGCTGTTGTACTTTCTATTTGGAGATTTCCTTCTGTAGCCCCGAGTGCTTGCAGCACATTTTTCTGCAGGAAGGTTTCTGTTGAAGACGAGTTCTGCTTTGGGCGACAAGGCAAATGAGTTGTGCCAAGTGTGTTCAGCTCGTGTGCGAGCCGGTTGCTGGCTGGAAATTAAACCCTCTTTGAGGTTTAAGTCCCTGGCCAGATTTTTAGCAGCAGTTCTACAATGTTGCATTTACCGGTGGATGATTGTGCAGAATTTTTTTAACCGGATTCTATTACTCGTCTGCCTGTGGCTTAACAGTTGGGAAACTCAAGAGGGTGTCTCGCTGATGTGGGGCTTGTGGGCTGGCTTCGGAGAGAACAGGATGCAGGATTTTGAGAAGCGTATCGGGATTTTGTGAAAGCAGTGGGTTGTTTTTTGAGAGAGTTGTAGCTACAAAGGCTCCTTTCAAACTCGGTGTTCTCACTGAGGGGAAGGAGAATTCAGTGCTGCTTTGTGATGTTTTTCCTCATAGTATTTTTCTACTGAAGGTTCGATGACCAAGTGTCTAAGAAGTCTGGGATTGCTGTTCCTCTCTGCTGCAAGGAGTTGGTGGCATTGCTGCTCTGGAAAACTTAACAGATCTCTTGGGTGAAGCTTATTTTGTTGTGAATTTCTTACCTATGCAGCACCTATGTAAGAAGTTGAAGAGAACATTTTTAACACCCCCCCCAAGTATATTTTGGTCTATATTTATTTTTTTTTTTTAACTGAGCTTGTACTTTGCTATTTTTCAGTTGTTCTGTTTTACTTACAGCTTCCCCAGGGAAACTCTCATGATGTTTGAGATGAGCCTTATAAAAATGGCTCATTATATTTGTCCTTGTTCCTGCCACTCGGGTTCTTGTTTGGCAGTGGGGTGCCTCTGGAAATTTGAGAGGTTTTGGTGTATTTATCATATGTATCAAAGTTGGTTTTGGGGGTGTTTGTTTGGTTTTTGTTTTTTTTTTGGGGGGGGGGGGCTGTTTGTTTTTTGGTTTTTTTTTTTTGGGGGGGGGGGGGGCGTGTTTGTTTGGTTTTGGTTTTTTTTGTGGTCAGAGCCCAACTTACTGAACAAAGACAGCCACATTGCCCTTCGGGGCAGCCCTTGCCTGCTGCTGCTGGCAGTGGTGCGGGGCCACATGCGCAGAAATATTTCTGGGGACAGCTGCAGTGGCAGGGGACAGCTCGATCCCCCGAGGCCGCTCCGTACGGAGCCAAGGACACCCATTTCTGGAGGGGCGTGTGAAGATGTGGGTTATGGCAGCTGGAGTTGTCACCTTGTCACCTTGTTCCTGCTGGTGCTTTGTGCGAGCCCGTCCCAGGGTCACGGAGTTGTTGGAGTTTGGGACCACTGAGGCAGGACCTGGTGCAGGTGCTGCAGCCAGGGATAACGTGGGATGCTGGCGGTGACAGGGTGCGAGGTGTCCCAGGGTGCCTGTCCCTCCCTAGGACGTGGTGTTGGGGGGTTGTACAGCACCCACGGGGCCCCTGGCATCAGCCTTTACCTGGGGCAGAGCTGGGGATGTTGTGACTCCCCAGCTCTGCCAGGAAGGAGCATGATTGAAATGGGGAAGGAAAAACCTTTTTCATTATACCCATCACCTCCCACCGAGGAAATGAGGTGTAAGGGATATACCATTGCTCTCTGTTTTCACCCAGGTGATTCCTGTCTCCATTTCTTTAAAAGGCACAGGTGATGCCTGGGTTTGTTTGGGGTTCTTTTTGTCTTTTGTCCCTCACTTTCCAAGTTGTGCAGATCTTCCATAGGCTAAGTGGGGAGAGTGGAGGGGAGGAGACTTGTGTAATGAAGGAGGAGGAGAGAGGGCCTGGGCTCGCAGTCTGTCTCTCCTTAAGAATCTAAGGCAGGAAACAAAGGCTGAGCTGCACATGGAGAGCAGCGGGCACCTGGCAGCGCGCGGCCCTTCAGTTGCCTAATTTGGCTCAATCCACAGCCAAAAAGTCCATGAACAGCAAACGAGGGTGGCTGGGCTTGGATCACCCCAGCCCTCGCTCCTCGTTTTGTTCGTGCCGTGCAGGCACATAATACTGTGGAGCTTTTGATGGACGAGTGTGTCAAATCGGTTGCAACTTTGCAGTTGCATTGTTTGTTTGTAACACAGTGAAGTGTGAAAGATTTGAATTCAGGACCTGAGCGCAGCGTATGGCAGGATTATTTAGAAGAGGTGGTTTTTTTTCCAGCTTCATATCAAGATGTCTTTCTTCTGAGTCGTTTCGAAGTCTTTGTACATCAAAACCAGGAGTGCAAACAAAACAATGCTTTTGCTCCAAGTGGAGGGAGAGAAATTTCATATTTTGTGACATTTAAAGGGCACACAAGCGTTTTAATGACGTTCAGAATTCATAACTGCTGGTGTTATGTTTCCGTGCCTTGTGATGTGCAGCGAGCAATCCCAAATTTTGCTCAGATTTTGTGGGTTTTGGCTGCCTTTTTTTTTTTTCCCCCTCCCCACTTTGACCCTCTCAGGTGTCTATAGGTGCCCTCAACAGCTGTATCATACCAAGGATGCTCCTGCTAGAGGGACCCCAGGAGCTCCAGAGCTGTTTGTATTTACTGAGCAAGTTCACTGTCAGTTTGAGTTTGAGCTTTGTTCCCCATTCTGCCATTGCTCCAGAGAAGCTTGGTACGGTTGTTACCGTTTTCAAGACATAATCAGAATAAAAGTTTTTCTTCTGAACATTTCAGTGCTTTTCCTTTGCGCCAAGCTTCCCCAGGAAGAGAAAGGACTCTGAGTCATTTCAGGTGGGTTTTTTTAGATGTATGTGGACTTTGAGCAGCTTTTCAGATCCATTGCAAAATTACTACAACATGTACAAAACACAAAAGCCAAAGAGTTACGTTCATTTAATATACTGTCTCCGAGCGTATCTGGCTCTGTTCTGGAAGTTACACTGTGTTTCAAAGTGCACAATTCATTATAATGTATTATTTCAAAAATTACTAAGGCACTAAACTGTAAACTGGAGCTGCGGAGCAATGTCGTATTCTTAATGGATTCGGATTTTCTCTTCTTGGCTTTGCTCACGGCAGAGGTGGCTCTGGCCGAAAAGCTGCTGGAGCTGGTTATTCCTCTTTATAGATTGAGGCATAAAAATCCCTTTATATTTTAAAAATTGGCTTCAAATTTGAGTCTGGACCCAGTCTCTGTTCCTCTCTGCTTATTCCTGCTCTCTCTGTCACCTTCTTGCCCGTGCAGTTCTGTAGTGAAATGGTCCAGCTGAGGAATAACCAGTGATAAAGTGTTCCCCTTCTTTCTGCCCTCTAAAGACGGATTATTTTCCCCAGGTGGTTAACTCTGCATTTGCATGGATGCTTTCATGCCTGAGCAGTAGTGGGGAGCAGATACAAGCTTTTAATACTTCATTTCTTTCTGTTTTTTGTTTTAATCTATTTTTTTTGCATGCTCAGCTTGACTCGGACTAATTGGTTTGCCACTGTCCCATACTAGAAGTTCTATTCTCACATTGTTTTTTTTCAGACCTTTTCCCTATTAAAAGCTTCAGGGAAGCAGATAATGTGTTGTAAAGAGGCTTTTTTTCTGTTTTTTAATCTTTGATAAGACCCTGTTGAGGCTGTTAGTATCTACTCAGGGTGATATCTAGGTACCGCTTCTATACATCTCAAGTTCAGCGTTTGGACATTGTGAAGTTGCTTTGAGTTGAGTTGTTGAACTTGCAGGTGCCACCGTTGTGTACGATGTTCGCTAGATCTTGCTGGGATGTGACCTGACGTTTTCTAAACGAGATCCCATGGTACATTGAGAGCGGAGGGGAAATCACCCCACATCATGCAATCTGGCAGAAAAAAAAATATTCTATCACTAACTGCTCTTTAAAATAAGAAAATGGATAATTAGGAGCAGGGTGGTAATTGGCATTTTTGGTCTTTAACCCAGTTAACTTGTGTTTAGTATGATATACATGAACAGACCTGCTACCAGATGGGTGCTAAGATTGAATATGCAAACTGCAAGATGCAGAAAAACAGAAGTGAGAGAAATTAAGGGAATAAAGAGGCATTGTTATTATGCTAAGTAAGAACGTGAAGAATCCTTTGTGCTTATGGTCTGTTCAGTTCTACGCTGTAGTCATAACACATTGACGGATTTTTGCTTTACGCATAAAAAATAAGAGAGCTTAACCTAGCACTGCTTTTTGTAGTAGTGGAAAAGGTTATATTAAAAAAGAGGATAAACACAACAACGAGGAGTTGGAGTAATTTGTGCCTGCTTGCCAGGCTGTAGGCTCTCAGGAGAAACCAGGTGTTTAAAAAAAGAATCTCTTCTGTTTCCTATTAATTGAAAGTTTTCCAAGGTTTTGACCTTTATCTTTGTATCACTTAAGCTTTGTAATTCTTTGCTTTGCGGCTTGTCAACACTTAATTTCTGCTCTTGCTCCTTGCTACTGTGTAATCCTGAAGTTGAGTGTTCAGAATTCTACCAAAGATTTAACCAAACCTGAAGGTGCTATTCAAGGAGGGGGAAAGGGAGTTGGAGGAGACGTTTGTGGTGCTAGGCAAACATAACACTCCTGAGAGAAGAAATTGTGCTTGAAAATGGACATTTATTATTTGAGACAGCTGAGTGATCAGTACATCTGTGCTGATATCTCCCCTGTCAGTTATTGTGTTAATTATGCTATGTTCATTTATACCTGGTCTGAATCTTCCTCTTTACATGTAAAAGCATTTTAACATGGTCTGCACTTGTCTCTTCCACAGTAATCATGAGAAGGAGTTGATACAAAAGCCATAATATCCTTTGAGAGTTTAATGTAAGCTTCATTCTTGGGAGTTCAGCACATGCTTTTTAAGGAGGAAATAAAACTTGCCTCTCCTGCCTTACAGCTGGTATTGAAGTCCAGGGGGTTTTAATTTCCCTCCTTGTTTCTTTTCTGTATTTTTTTCAGCCCAAGTGGTAAGAAGTTCCGAAGCAAGCCCCAGCTGGCACGCTACCTGGGGAGCTCGATGGACCTCGGCACTTTTGACTTCCGCACAGGGAAGATGTTGATGAATAAAATGAACAAGAACAGGCAGAGGATGCGCTATGACTGTTCCAACCAAGCCAAAGTAAGACCAAGAGGCATGAGCAGTTTTTACTTTTCCATTCGCTGGCGGAGTGGCCGGGCTGCCTTTCAGAATGATGTCCTACTGTGAAAATTAAGCATTTTGTAATTAATCCTTGAAACTCAGGGTTATATGAAATAAGAACATCTCTGTTATGGGGTGCTGGACAAATACTGCAATTCCCTGACTCCTCCAGGGTAGCGATGCCATGGAAGAATATTGTGATAACTGTGAAATATTGTGGAGAGAGGGCTGGCATCTTTCTTTCTTCCATTCCCTGGGGACTGAGATTGTCTTCTTGATCTCCGCTGGAGCCGCACACCTCCAGCTGGTCGGGTGATTGGGCAGCAGCTCTGCTCTGACATTTGGTTTTGGGGAGTGGGAAGGGGACAGCAGGGACCTTGGCTGTGCCGGTATCTTGGCTTTGGAATTGGTCTAAGGAGGGGGATACATTTTGGGCAAAAAGCTGAAGAGACAGGAGGATGGTAAGGCCTGATTTTAGAACAAAACGAAAGGGTCTGTGTTTGGTGCCTGGTGATTTCAGTTGTTAAGGTTTAGTCAGGATTACAGTGACATTGGCATATAGCCTGTCTGCAGAAATTGGCTCAAGCCATTCCTAAATTACCTTCTTCAGGTGTTAAAAGCTTTTTCAGAATCCAAAAGCTTATGTCTGTGCACCTAAATGTTAAATCTGGGAAACAGCATCATGCTTATTTTCTAACTATGTCAGCCATTAAGGAATCATCATCATCAGAGCAATCGGAACATTTACTTACAGCACTAGGTGCTGTTGTGAGATTTGAAAACGTTCCTCGCTGCAGAGACCAGCAGCTAACGTGCATCTCACAGGCTAAAAATTCGGCCCAAACCTTTCAATAAATGTACGAGTAGTTACCACTGCCTTATAAATGGATTAGCACACATGATTCAGAATGATATTTGTCCTGAACACATCTTTTCTACATCTCATGAATAAATACGTTAAGCAGATGTGATATCTGCATCCTCAAGAACAAAGTGTGTCCTGAGGCTGTTTCGAGACTTGCCTGCTGTATCTCAGGAGCATGGAACAGTTTTCCTGTGTTCCCACTAGCAGAAAATGCAGTCTTGCAGTAAAAACTTGATTTTTATGAGCTCCATTTAAAACCTGAGTTTTGTTAACTGAAAATAAAAAAAGGCGATCAAGGTTCCAGCTGTATTGATTTGTTTATTGGTGTCCACGACAGGATTTAAGCAGGATGGTTGAGAATGGTTTCTGGATTCTAGTTATTATTTCTAATTATTACAAACATTGTATCGAAATCTTCCAGTTTAGTGATCTACAGGTGGCTTGTCAAAGTGAAAACTCAGTGTTCTTAACTCCTAAATTCTGTCAAAATTGGGATAAAACCAGTGTGTATAGACTAGCGTGAGAGGATGTTAAGTAAAATGTGGAAGAGTGGAAAACTTATTTTAATTTGGATAGATTTAAGGCAAGATTTTAACATAGTTCTGCATTTTTAGCAGTCTAACTCGTACAGCTTGAGGTCATCTGAGTGTTCAAGTCCACGAACGCTCTGTTTCCCTGCTGTACATCTTTATGGCTGGAGCAGCATTTTAGCAAACTGAAAATATTTTTGTTTTGTTTTGTTTTTCTCTCCTTTTGTTTGAAAACTTTAGGGGAAGCCTGATCTGAACACAGCGCTGCCTGTCAGACAGACGGCTTCTATCTTCAAACAACCCGTCACAAAGATCACGAACCATCCCAGCAACAAGGTGAAGAGCGATCCACAGAAAGCCGTGGACCAGCCCCGGCAGGTAAGGATGGCAGCTTAGCACCTTCTCCAAAATTAAGAAAACTCCAGGCTTTGCTGCTGGGAGGGTCCCAGAATAAACCACTTGAAATTTGTGATGCTGAACAAATGGTCCATGCCGATTTGAAGTCTCTTGGTATTTCAGAAACAAGACCTTCCAGTGCTCCCAGCTTTTAAAATGGGAACCCCCTTTCCAATCTGTAATTAATATGCTGTTTGTACTGTGTTTTATGATCTACAAATTTAGACACATGTAACCACTTCAGGGGACATTTGCATTGTAATTAGAATCACTGTCAAATCACACAGAATCACAGAATCGACTGTGTTGGAAAAGACCTCAGAGATCATCCAGTCCAACCCTTGGTCCAACTCCAGTCCGTTGACTAGATCATGGCACTAAGCGCCATGTCCAATCTCAGTTTCAAAACCTCCAGGGCCGGTGAGTCCAGCACCTCCCTGGGCAGCCATTCCAATCCTGACCACTCTCTCTGCACAGAATTGCTTTCTCATCTCCATCCTCAGTTTCCCCTGGCAGAGTTGAAGCCCATGCCCCCTTGTCCTATTGCTGATGCCTGGGAGAAGAGACCAATCCCCACCTGGCTAGAACTGCCCTTCAGGTAGTTCTAGAGAGTGCTGAGCTCACCTCTAAGCCTCCTCTTCTCCAGACTGAACAAGCCCAGCTCCCTAAGCCTCTCCCCATAGGGCTTGTGTTCCAATCATATAAGAATTCTGTGTTTTGAGAAATCCCTGTTCCTGTACAGACCACATACATGTAGAGCAAGGGATTGTACTGACTGCACAGGCCTTGTTTTTCAGATGCGTATCTCGTTAGTAGTTAACTCTACCTGTATGAATAAGGTTATAAATTTACATTGCTTTCTTTCAAGACAAATGGTATTCCATCTATATTCATTGCTCATCCTTGTACATTATAGATCGAGAGTTGAAGGTGTATCTAGGTGTAGTATCTGACTTTACACCAAACCAGACGTTTACATGTTCTTAAGCTTGAGGAGAATCTGTGATTTAAAACATGGTGAACGACCAGATGTGTTTGTTCTTGTGATTCATAAATAAAACAACGCTTGACCTTAGAAAGAGGTTGGAGAAAATCCATGTATTCCATAACTTCTGTGGTAGATCTGAGACAGCAAGAGGAAAAGGAGTGTACTTTGGAGGAGGGCACTTTTGCTGTTCCAATTCAGTACCAGTCCCTGGATGAAAAAAAGAAAAAGTATTTTTCAGGGCAGCAAATCAGGACAGAGTTGTCACGGGACTGATTGATAATGGGGGTCGTCCCCTGACACGCAGACCCTTCTGCCGTAAATCCAATATCAAATTGTCTGCAGCAGCGTTCTCTTTTTTTGACAGTAAGCAGGTGCTTAGTGTAGCTGTCAGTTCTGTTTCTCCGTTTTGCGCCAATAAACGCTTTCTTTGCTGTTAGCTCTTCTGGGAGAAGAAATTAAGTGGACTGAATGCTTTTGACATTGCAGAGGAGCTGGTGAAAACAATGGACCTTCCAAAAGGTTTACAAGGTAATTGGAGTCTGCCCTTAACCCTGGGGGTGGCGTTTTGATACTGATCAGTGGCGACTGGAAGATATTGTGTTTGACCTCCTTGTTCTGCAGTGCTCCTGGTGCTGTGGAGTTCCTGCTTTGGATGGAAGCCTCCATGCTGAGGGGGTGCTGGAACAAAACTTCTTGACTTTTTGTTCATTTTCCAGAAGCAGAATGCAAGCAGCTTCCATTCCCTTTTTTTTTTTTTTTTTTTTTTTAATGTAACAGAAGGAAGAATTCATCTAGGTTTAAATAACCTTGATAACCTTGCAGGGGGTAGTACAGGTGCTGTGATAAATCTGTCCTAAAGGTTTCTGTTGTGTTAGCTCTCTAAATAACAGTACATGCCTTGCCATTAAAATTTAAATAACGCTTGTTGTCTTGATTTGCTGTTCTGTGTCTGCTGCAATGTCAAGTATTGTTTTTCCTCTCACTTTTAGGAGTTGGACCCGGTTGCACTGATGAAACCCTTCTGTCTGCTATCGCCAGTGCTCTGCACACCAGCACTATGCCCATCACTGGCCAACTCTCTGCGGCCGTGGAGAAAAATCCAGGCGTTTGGCTCAACACCTCCCAGCCACTTTGCAAAGCGTTCATGGTGACAGATGAAGATATTAGGTATTTGCTGGAAATATCACTTACTGTCTTGCAACAAGGTTTCTTGTGCTAAAAAAGTTTCAACCCATGCCTTTTTTTTTTTTTTTTTCAATAGCAAGTTTAGATGTCTGGTGGAGCGCTATGGCTTGTTGAATTTATTTGAGTGCTTCTTTATCGGTAGAGTAGAAAAGAATTGTTAGATGAAGCTGCTCTCGTACAAGCGTGTACTTAAAGCCCATTAGTTTTTATTTTGCCCATGCTCAGTTACTCTGAGGTTTTAGGTTTGTATTTGTTTTTCATGTCAGAGTACCTCTCCTTTTATTGAAAAAAATGTCTGAATTTGAGTAACCTTGATTAAGGCACCTGTAAGTAACGAAGGGATTGAAGAAATCCTGAACAGTGCCATTCGATTCTCTTCACCGTACTCTGTCTCAACACAGGACCAAATACAAGCATTTAACTGCTGCTGAGGCAGTGAACAAGGATGCAATTTATTTAGATGTACCTTCCTTTCTGTAATTAGTTATATTGCTAAGTGAAGACTGGAGAAATTCAGCTTTAAGCACTTCATAGAAAACTTAATATACCAAGGATGCTAACCTGAAAGCAGGTAGGAATTGCATTGACTGTTTGATAAATCTTTTTGAGTTACAGGATGACTTTTTTTATACTTGATTTATACATGAATGACCAGGAAAAATGGTCTGTTTATAACCTTATGATTTCCTGTGGCTGAGATGAAATAGGAGTACCGAGAGCTGGATTGTTTATTGCTTCTTTACTGTGACTTGACTGAAAAGGAGCTGTAAAATTTAAGGTTGTGACTCACAAGGAGAATGAGCGAAAAAGATTGAAATGGTCAGAAACTTAATTTTCTCCAGTCTCATTTTTGGAAATGTGAGCAGGGTAGTTTTTTCTTGTTTAAATTAATATTAGTACTGGAAATAAAAAAGAAAAAAAGATAAGGTCTTGAGTCAGCTGCCAGAATTAAAAATGGTACAATCAGTGCTAAAGACTTGTAATAGAAAACATTGGACAGCTTTTTAAAGTGTTTCTTTCACGTTCATTTCTAATATAATACCAGGTAGGATTTTTTACCATGCAGTTAGAACCATAGAATGTCCTGAGTTGGGAGGGACCCACAGGGATCATCGAGTCCAACTCCTGTCCCTGCACAGGACACCCCACAGGTCACACCGTGTGTCTGAGGACGCTGTCCAGTCTCTTCTTGACACTGTCAGGTTGGGGCCGTGACACCTCCCTGGGGAGCCTGTTCAGTGTCCAGCACCTCTGGGGAAGAACCTTTTCCTCACGTCCAACTGACCCTCCCCAGCACATCTTCTGCTGTTCCCTGGGTTCTGTCACTGTCACAGAGAAAAGAGCTCAGTCCTGCCCTTCCTGCTCCCCTGCTGAGGAAACTGCAGCCCATGAGCTCTGCCTTCAGTCTCCTCTTCTCCAGGCTGAACAAACCCAGGGACTTCAGCCACTCCTCATATGGCTTCCCCTCCAAACCTTCACCAACTTCATAGCCTCTTCTGGACACTCTCTAGCAGCTTAATGTCTTTTTTAACCTGTGGCGCCCAGAACTGCACACAGTGCTCGAGGTGAGGCTGCAATAGTGCGGAGCAGAGCGGGACAATCCCCTCCCTGCCTGGCTGGCAGTGCTGTGCTGGATGCACCCAGGACATGGTTGGCCCTCTTGACTGCCAGGGACACTGGTGGCTCAGGTTCAGTTCTTGCAGGAGGGCTCTTTCAAAGCCGTGCTTGTCTGCCCAGCCTCACGTACAAGGATTAGAATCACAGAATCATTTCAGTTGGAAGAGACCCTCAGGATCATCGCGTCCAACCATAACCTAGACCAACTCTGGCACTAAACCATGTCCCTAAGAATGTTGTATAAACACCTTTTAAACCCCTCCAGGGGTGGTGACTCCACCACTGCCCTGGGCAGCCTGTTCCAATGCCCGACAGGCCTTTCCAGGAAGAATTTTTTCCTAATATCCAGTCTAAACCTGCCCTGGCACAACCTGAGGCCATTTCCTCTTGTCCTATCACTTGCTACTTGGGAGAAGAGACCAACACTCTCCATGCTCCAAGCTCCTTTCAGGCTGTTGCAGAGAGCGAGAAGGTCTCCCTTCAGCCTCCTGTTCTCCAGGCTGAACCCCCAAGGTTCCCTCAGCCGCTCCCATCACGCTTATGCTCCAGGCTCCTCACCAGCTTCATCGCCTCCTCTGCAGTCTCTTAAGTATTTCAATGTCCTTCTTATGGCGAGGGGCTCAAAACTGAACGCAGGATTCAAGGTGCGGTCTCACCAGTGCCGAGTACAGTGGCACAATGACTTCTCTAGTTCTGCTGGCCAGACTATTCCTGGTACAAGCCAGGATGCTGTTGGCCTTTTTGGCCACCTGGGCGCACGCTGGCTCATGTTCAGCCACTGTCACCAACACACCCAGGTCCTTTTCCGGCCGCTCTTCCCCGAGCCTGAAGCGTTCAGGGGATTGTTGTGACCCAGTTGCAGGACCCAGCACTTGGCCTTGTTGAACCTCAGACAGCTGGCCTCAGCCCATTGATCCAGCCAGTCCAGATCCCTTATTTATAATAAGATTCTTTGCCCTTGAAAGAGGGATTGAGGATTGATGTCGGTGTTGGTTGATTTGGGGCAGGAAGCAGGAGGAGCTGGTGCAGCAGGTGAGGAAGAGACTGGAGGAAGCTCTGATGGCTGACATGCTCGCCCATGTGGAGGAAATAGCGCGAGATGGGGAAGCTCCTTCAGAGAAAGAAGGAGGCGAGGAAGAAGGAGAAGAGGAAGAGGAGGAGGAGGAGCAGGACCCTGACCAGGAGATGGAGAACTTATAGTCCAGGTAACGTGACAACATCTCTGCTCACCTTAAACTGGACTTCACTGAAGGCAGAAATAATTTCAGAAGGAATCTTAGTCTATATTGACAAACCTTTGCTTTTTAGTACGCACTTTAAATTGTGGAGTAGCCATGCTTGCGGGAAAAAAATCAAATACTTTGATGTGTGTGGTGTCTGGTGAGTCCTTGTGTTGTCACGGGCCTTATATCTGTGTCATGTGGGCTAAATGTGTAACCAGAATGTATGTAAGTGCTTGAAGGATTCTGTCTTGAGCATCAATTCTTAAAAAATTATCTTGTAATGTCATTTTTCCCCCTATTTACCTGTTCTTATTACAAGCAAGAGGACACCCTGAGCAGACAGGGCAGCTGCCATCTCATGGACTCAGTTTCTCCCCCTGCCTGTGTTTTTCTCCCACTTTCACGTTTTTAGTTCGTGTTTTCTTGCAGGGTGTGTTAGAGGGCACATTTGTGGAATTTTTTAAGATAATATTTTTAGAAAGTTAGAAAAAGGCAACCTAACCATCAAAAGAGGGAAGCTGTTAAAAAACTTTCTGTGTGGTGGGAATTTATAAACTGAAAATAACAGAAAAGTGTATGTATTCAACATCTGGAAACATCTGAAAAGTTGAAGATAGTAGTAACTGCAGGATTCACAGAAATGTGCCTTTACGTTGTACATCCCTTAGAAACATCGCAAAGGGCTTGTTTTCGAGAATATCTCTGACTTTCACTTGTGCACTGGACCTGTTCTTCAAAGGCGCAAGTAGAATTTTTTTTAATTGCCTTGTAAACCAAAAATAGCTCTTAATAATGAATTTTTACTGTGTAGTAATGCAGAAAAAAGCAGATATCTAAGGCCAAGTCAAGAGGCACCAATGGGAATTCTCTTAAATAAAATCATAGAATTATTTTGGTTGAAAAAGACCTTTAAGATCATGGAGTCCAACTGTTAAATGTTGCATTTGGGGACAGTGCACTGTGCTATGAAGCAGAGTTTTTTCCTTGCTGGTTCCTTTGATGTAACCCTAACCATGAGCACCATATGTATCATCGGTGGAGCTCATGCTGATTTAATTTTTGATCATTTTAAGTTTTAGCCTAAGAAAAGCAATTAGTGTTCTGTCACAGAAACAGGGTGGCCAATACCCCGAATGCTTTGTTATGTAGAGTCCAGAGCCTGGGAGGCAAGAACCAAGAATGTGGAAGGGAAAAAATAGGAAGTTTTCGGAGGAATAACAGAAGAAAAGCCCCTTTGGAGGGAGCGGCAGCCGTATTTCAGGTAGAAGGGTGATTTATGTTCAGCAATCCTCCAAGCTGGAAGGTTTATAACACGAGGTCTGTTTGGCTTTTGGGAGATACTATATCTGAGCTGCCTTACCACATCACTAGCAGGAGCTTTATTTGGACAAAGATCTGGCAACAGCAAAGAACCAGGACAAGCCATCTGCTGAAAGTGAAAAACGGGAGATAAAGAAATAGATATTTTATGGCAATGGTGCTTTATTCTTTTAAGGGCTCACTAGCTATAAAGATATATTAATAAAAAGTTCTTCTTGACTTACAAGACTGTTTTTTTTTCTTTTATAGGGAGTTCCATCTAAGAATTCCCAGAATAAACGCTATCAGCAGGGTCAGCACAATGATTTACAAAGCCAAGAGTGTCTGCTAAGTGTATTGCACCAACAGTCCAATTGAACCTACGAGCATTTTGACGTGCGCTTCAGGAAACATCGAGAAGCTGATGGTTAATTCATTGCCGGGTAGTTTTGAGGATGGAACTTGACTAAACTCTACTCCCCCTCCTTTTTCTAAAGGGGTAGGGTAATCGGGAATGCAAAAGTGGAAGGGAATAAAGGAGTATAAAATGGTGGGAGGGAAAATCCTAGTAACCAAATTTCCTGTCCTTTGTTTTTTTTTAACTGTGGGTCAGTGATGGGTGATACATTTTTTTTTTTTTTAAGCTTTTTCTATTGAAGTACCTTTAACAGTGACCCATTGAAACAATTTTATCTTCAATGCGAGAATTGTTTCACTCCTTGGCTACTCTGCTGTAGGCTCCTTGTTTGTACCGGGCTGTAGGGAGGTCATTTTATGTTGTGGATTGTCATTCCCCATGTCAATTTGGGTCACCAAATTTCCTTTTCCTTGCAAGACCACATTGGTCTTGGAAGCGTCATCTCAGAGGTGAACTGCCGGTGCCTCTTCCACCTGAGGTTTTGATTAGTAGAGGAAGTTAACTTGAGGAATTGATCTTACATCAATGGCAATAATTTTTTTTTAGTTAGTTCCAGCACCACACGAACGCACTGCGGTGCGCGGTTTTGATCCGAATAGGGTTTCGAAGATAAATATTCCTGCTCTGTGGTATATTTTGCTTTGGTTTAAGTCTGCTCAGAAGGACCTTCTCAACTCAGAATGGAAGGATGAGTCATTTCTGACTGACAGTGGGGAAAAACTGTTCTCTTCTGGTGCCAAGAACCCTGACCTCTGTTTCTGTGCGTGTGGAGGGAAGGGGGATCCATTCCATTAGGTGTGTCTATGCATCTGCTTTCGTCTGCAGTAATGTTCTGACCTCTTTTAAAAGAAGAAAGGAAAAAAGGTTGATTTTTCTATAATTGATATCTAAAAGAATGAATTTAAAGCTTTTTATTAAGTGTGAAATCTTTCTTATTTGCATGTGCAGTGAAGTGACCAGCATTTTGTGTCCAAAAATGAAATGATGCGAAACCTGCCTTAATGTGTTTTTATAAGTATTTGGCTTCACCGTGGGTACCTTGATTGATTCCTTGGTCTCTTCTAGTACGTCTGTGAGCATATTGGGGTAACTTGGGGCTAAAAATGGATTTATCCGGGGAGGGAGGATAGGGGGATGAGAGTTTATACCTTGGAGAATGCATCGACTGGCTTGCAAAAGTTACTTTAGTCTTAGGGTATCCATTGCATAATTTGTGCGTGGACGTCTTGGCTGAGAATACAGTATAAAGTGGTGGATTAAATATTGTGTATCCCCAAACTTGGGGAAGAAAGTAGCTCCCAGAGCCTTTATCAGGTAGGAATTATTAGTGGTGACATGCAGGGAACTGCCCAGGAAGTAGCTTGTCACCTTTGGGTGTAGTTCAGTGTAGGGATTGGAATAGGTTTAAGCTCCTTGAAGAGTATCCCATGCCAAAGTGATTGATATACTGTATTTTATCTCTTTTTATAGAGATTTGAAAATGCAAAATTCTTTGGTATTGCTCATTCAGAGTACTGCAAGAAGACTGAGTTGTACTTCGTGCTGCTCTACCAGGGTTTGCTTTGGGGAACCTCACCTGGTGCTGCAGCCAGTGACGATGATTTTCCTTTTTGAACAGTCTGTTACGGTTATTCTGTAAACCTGTCCTCTTGTAATTCTTTGTGTTGAATTAAATGTTTCTCACAAAGCAGAGATTCCTCGAGTCTGCGTCGAGCCCCCACCTGCAGTTCGTGCGCTCTGCTCCTACCGGTTATTTCAGCAGAGACACTCTTGAATTTTTATAGTATCTAGTGATTTTTTAATTTACTTTTACTTGAATTTGAATATATTGTAAGTATAAATAGCACCAAAACTTAGATAATTGAGATGTAGATACTGATATTTTGATGCATTTGATATCAGGTTTAAATTACTGCCAATTTGTGTGCCCGCTTTTTTGTTTTCACCAGCCTACTGTCCCCATCCAGCTCTTTATTTCCTTCAGTCCTGTAAAAAGTTGATTAATGTTTTCATTCATATGGAAAAGTTGATTGTTCAAAGTATCAAAATGGTGCCCAAGGCTCCTATCACATCGAAAGAAACTTCAATAACTCTACCTGCTTATCAAGACAGGTGAGTAAATAAAATATTCCATTTAAATGACCCTGATATCTTGCTCATGTTGCTGCAATAATAACTGGATTAGTTTGTCTTATCACAGCCTATTGCCATGAATGTGACCGATGGGTTTATAGTGCTTTGCCGTCACTGAATATACCCCCAGGATGGACACAGCAGGTGATATTTGGGGTATCTTGTTGAGCAGATGATGAGTAAAGAACATATTTAAGAAAAGTAATTGAGTGGAATTGGGGTAAAACTCACTGTTTATAATATACAGCAGTTGTTACATGAAAATATTTTAACGGTGGCGTTGCCTGTTCTGTCTGAGATAAAGTGCATTTGCTTCAAGAGTACTAGTGAGGGGATAACTTTGAAACTAATAATTCTTTGTGTCAATGTTAATGACACCTTCTTGTTGCCCTCAAATATTATAAATGTAATACGGAGACACAATCAGAAATAGCCATAGGTTTGCCCTGCTTGCACTGGTAAATGATTTTGATTATTTTCTACTAAAACAATAGCACCAAACTGTAGATAGATAGTTATCTTGAGATAGTTTAATCCTCTTTGGAGACAATATATAAGTGTATTCTAATGGTCCTAGTGCAGCTTCTCTGAGGGGTGGGATCTCATCCAGTGTAGCTGGGGTTTTGCATCTTTTTCTGTAGCTGGTGTAATTTTGGCTAAGCACCACGGATGCTCACAAAAGCACCGTTTCTTCTGCTGTGTCATGCTCAGTCAGGCTTTTCTTGTTTTATCAGAAAACGGCTGCCTGCCGAATTCTGGGGGGGACGGGTTGGAGGTGGGGGGTGGACTGGTGTGGTTCCCGTTGGTAGCCTGGTGCCGGGTTGCACAGCTCAAGGCTGCGTCCACGCATTTGTAAAAGATGTTAAATCCACGGATGCTGCCGTGTGGAGCTGCTGGGTCACCCTGCCCTGTGCCGTGTAGCTCTGTGGGTCGGTCTCTCTGGTTTAAGATTTTATCCTTTAAAGCAGACAAGCTGTTCACCTGGAGCTTTCTGCCCAGACTTATTTTTGTCATTGGATATTACTTCTAATATTCTATCCTTAAAATTATTCATTCCTGTCTAACTTTGTCTTGGCTCCTGCTTATCAACTTCAAATTCTTCTTTTATGAAGAATTTGGAATTATGAAATATACTTTTGCCTTTCTTCCCTCCTGTTTGCTGTTGAACGTTACCTCTGTGGCAACTGAGACACTTCTTTACTTGAGAATGTATTTTAGCAAGTTACTGACGAAATTCCTACCCAGTGGCTCTATCCAGGCTCCCCGGCAGAACCGATGGCTTCACGTCAAATGTTGCAAGTGGCTTCTGTTTTGTTTTGTTTTTACTCTGCTCCCTCTCTTTGCTGCTTTGCAGGAGGCAGCTAAAGCAGGACATCTGAAAGCGTGACTAGTCTTTGAACACTTCTGAGTCCTGTCCTTTTTGCCTGGCTTTAAGGAGAGCCTATTCTGTCTAGACCGATGCTCTCGATCCTCAAAAAGAAGGTAGGAGAACATGTTTAAAGGGGGAGAAGACATGAGAGTGTTTGTTTTTTTGAATGAAGAAAAATTAAGTTTTTCAGGATTAATTCTCCAATCAAACAATCCTATTTATTTAAGATTACATCCAGAAGAACAGTCTCCAAGAATCCAGGTGCCCATGCAAATCCTTGGGTGATACCACTTATAAATAAATATAAAATGCATCTTCTCAGCTGTTGTCCCTCTGAACAGAAATTTCTGTGTGTCCTGGAACCACATCTTAATAGAGTCTTGTGGTTGGTCGAGGTTCCCGGTTCTGTGTATTTTAGCACCCTGCTTTAAATAAGAGTGCACACAGCCATGAGAAGGCGGTGCGCTAATTCTGCAGCACAGAAAATAATGTCCTGGAGCTAAAAATGTGGACTTGTACTCGGATTAGCAAGGATCAACTCTGTGTCCTTGAACTAATGAGGGAAAACCGTTCCACTTCAGCCCGGCCCCACGACTGGCTGGAGTATTATGAGAGAACAGCACAGAACAGCATTTGCCAAATGACATTTACAGTGATAGAGCATTTATGAGAATGAGGGGGAAAAAAACCCCCACATTTTGGACTTCAGAATGACCCAACAAATTGTACTTGAAATTGTCAGAGTTACTGGTTAGCAATTGAATTTAGTATTGATGAGTACTGGTCTAGTACTGACTGCTAGTCGTAAATAACACTTACCAAGAATAGTAGATTAATATTTATTTAATTCATTAAACAAATATCTTGTTTAGTGGATTTTTCTTTCCTTGCAAAGTCAAAAGTGGTGATAGTTTGGGATCCCAGAATGTCAGGGGTTGGAAGCGACCTGGAAAGCTCATCCAGTGCAATCCCCCCATGGAGCAGGAACACCCAGATGAGGTGACACAGGAAGGTGTCCAGGGGTTGGAATGTCTGCAGAGAAGGAGACTCCACAACCCCCTGGGCAGCCTGGGCCAGGCTCTGCCACCCTCACCGGGAACAAGTTTCTCCTCAAATTTAAGTGGAACCTCTTGTGTTCCAGTTTGAACCCACTGCCCCTTGTCCTGTCACTGGTTGTCACCCAGAAGAGCCTGGCTCCATCCTCCTGACACTCCCCCTTTATACATCTGTAAACATGAATGAGTCCCCCCTCAGTCTCCTCTTGTCCAGCTCCAGAGCCCCAGCTCCCTCAGCCTTTCCTCACACGGGAGATGCTCCACTCCCTGCAGCATCTTGGTGGCTGCGCTGGACTCTCTCCAGCAGTTCCCTGTCCTGCTGGAACTGAGATCACGCAGAGCTGGAACAGTGGGGCAGTGAGCAACCTCTCAACTGGTTTGTTTCTAGTGGCAAGAACCGGGAACTGCTCAGCTGTAGGAATCTGATGTCATTTGCATGTGCATTCTGATACATAGACCCACAATGTTGAGCTTTCAGAAGGAGATGAACACCAAAAAGTTATTACTTGGTTTTGTTTGTAATTTGGGTCCAGTTCTGTGTCCTGAATTAGCCCATTAAGCACATTTTATGGGGTTTAGTGATCTGAAGGGCTGCAGAACTTGAAAGCTTAGTGCTCCATCTTTGATATTTTTCATGCTTTTGTTTGATCTGCAATTAATTCTTAGTTTTGCATCAAGTGGCTGCTCCACAACTTCTCAGAAGTCGTTACCTGAAGCTAGATTCTTCATTAATTGAATAATTGAATGAGTGAAAAAGATGTTTGCTAGTGGTTTCCCCCAAAGTGCCTTTTTTTTTTTTTTTTTACGTATAATGTGGTGCTGGTGATATAAAGAGGTAACAGTAAAAAGCCTCTCGGTGTGTTGGTGCCAAGAGGATCCCAGTTGTTCGTATTTTGAGTTATTTAGCAGTTGGTCAGTTTTTGCCTGTCATGCTGACACTGAACCTCATCCCCTTGAGCCATCTCAGTAAGTTGTTCCCTCTGTCAGCTACTTTGGGAGCTGATTGATCTCAGACTTAGGTTACTTTTCAACTTGGAGATCTTGTCAGTCTGTCTGGCTCCACCTACATGCAGTGATTCAGCTCCTGATGTGCTGAAATACTCCCTTCAGCCTTCCCACACACAAGGAAGAGTGAAATAAATAACTTACGCTTTTTCTATGGATAAACAACATTTAATCCAATTCCTTGTATTCCTTAAACACGTGTTCATTAGAGCATAAGCAAAACAGCGCTGGGTGCACGGGGGATTCACTCCACCCAACACGCACACCTTTAAACAATAAGAAGTGTGCTTAAATACAGTAAGGTGTTACATATTCATAATGACCCCAGGAACGCCTGTACATATTCATAACCTTTCCCCGCTTCTGATTAAAATGAGTCTCAGATAACCATTTCCATAGACCCTCCCCTGTTGCGCCTGTGCAGTGCCACTTGGTGAATTTGAGGAGGGGTCTTTGGGGGTCTTTGGATGAAGGCTCCTTCAGCTTCATCACAGTGAACTTTTTACCTTTGGCTCATTATGTTGAATTGACTGGGACCCAAGCTGCCAAGTCGATTGAAACCAGACTGGCGCCCCCTTTTGCTGTAAATCTTCGTTATCTTGTCTCCTCAAGTTTACAGCTAGGTGCAGTAAAACTTCTTATCTTGGCATTCAATGGGGTTCTGTTCTTCTTAACATAAAGCTCTAAACTAAGCATTTATTGTGTGGCTAAGCCTTAAAGTGTTAGTTCCTTAGCAGGCACCCATTATATGTTTAGTTAACCCTTAAAATGTTAGTTCCCTCTGTCAATATAACTTCATAAGTAAGTTTCATAACTTTTTACATAGAACTTAACCACCTTTTTCCAGGTTCAGAGCCCGTGCCTCATTTGGTTATATCTGTAAACATTAAACAGCACGAATCACAGCTGCATTTTTTACAAGAGGAAGGACCTTTTTTTTCGTTGTTCTCCAGGCTGCATCACCCTCTGTGCCGTGCTCGAAGCCTGGCTTTTTTTGCATGATGTTTGCATGTGCTTGAAGAAGCGGAGTCTGATCTCCTGGAGAGTGAGAGGAGCAACTACAATTGTTCTCTATCAGTAATTTTTGCCCCTAAACTTTGGATCACATTTATGGCATTTGGTTAATTTAGGCAGATGGATAACTGGGGTTTTTGTTTGTTTGTTGGGGAGAGAGGGTTTCCCCGATGTGTTCAGGAATCCGCTCTTCAGGGATTGGTTTGCAAAAGGATGGTCTTTATAGCAAAATAGATCTTCTAGTTAGGATGTTGGAACTTCTGCCTTTGTACACTTGACCTGGAATAAGAGCAGCTGTTGCAGAATTGTGCTTGGGGGAGTTTGTTTCACGCAGCTGTGGTGGTACTAATGCATCTGCTGTAGTTATATTGCTGTTCCTCCATACAGAAAACAGCTTAACGGGCTGTTCCACCTCAGCTTTGCTCTAGCACAGTGTTCTTTAATTCCCGGTACATGTACAGGGGATTGTCTTGGTCTCTTTAGGAAACATCTTTTTTTCTGTGGACGATCAGAGATCAAACAATTACATGCAGCACAAAGAGACAGAAGGAGTAATTGTGAATGAGCTGCCTGGAGGGATGGGCTTGGAAACCAAAAGCATGTGCCTTCTGTCTTCTCTTGTGTTCAAGGAAATCAGATTTTCTGTATGGTTGTCTTTTGGTAAAGAAACGAGTTCTGCTGAAGATCTCCCTAAGTTGTGTAATCCACTTTTGTCTCTTAAAGACCTGCTAATTACTCAGGTTAAAAAATGCAAAGGGAGCTCGGTGTCCTGAGTGAAGTTAAGAATCTGAGAAGAAAGTGTGAGCTGGTTCTGCAGAAAATTGAACAAAACCTCATGTCTACAAACCACGTTTGCCAAAAGCACTTAAAATAACTGGCAGTTTCTCTAGGTGTTGTTGGAGTCGATGTAGTGATTTCCAAAAGAACTCTCTCAAGTGCAAAGCAGACAAAAATGGCAGTGTTTGCAGACAGATTTTTGCAGTTCCTGAGGTCAGTTTGAAACCAGCACTTTTCATGGGGCTTGAGAGATGGTGGCTGGTGGTGACAAGGAGTGTGTTGGTCACGCTGGAGCTGTGGTGGGGACATCGGGAGCGTTCAGATGGGCACAGGTACAGGTGTCGTCTGGGTTGGTGCAGGTTGCCCAGAGAAGTTTGCAGTGCTGGTCATTGATGGGAATTTTCTACATTTTCTGGAAATGGGAGAAACTCATGAGGGAGGGGTTGTACTGTTCTGTCTCAAGTCATGGAAACCCCACTATTTTTAGTAGTTTCGTGGGCTGTTTCAGCTTAGTAGGTTAAATATTTTGAGAAGTGAGCAGGGGAAACGTCTCACAGCCAGCTTGTGTGGCTCAAATCTGGTTTTGCTGTGTCTGTGCCTGGAGGAGAAGCTTCGATCCTCAGTAGCTGCGAACTTTCTATGACTTGCCTGGAGCAGAACAATTCTCTGAACAGCTTGCAACATGGAGAAGACAAGTCCGAAGCGGGAGGATTCCCAGAGCTGCACTCATGCTGATGCATGCACTGAGGAGTCTGGATGGATGCGGTCAGATCTCTGTGAAATTGAGCTGTGAATGCTTCGGGGAAAACCAGAAGTTGCTACAGTCATCTTCTGCAGCAGCCATCCAGAAAAAGAGCTGGTGGGAGCTCGCTGCCAGGACCTCTGAAGGTAAAACAGGAGGAGAAGCAGCTTGTTGCCTGTTTTCATGAAACTTTTCAGCAGCTGGAAGATGTCAGGGTTGGTTGGCAGGTAAAAGAAGTGGAAAGAAGGAAGGAAGCGGTTCCTGGCGGCTGTTATCTCACTGGAAAGATCACATAGATGATAAGGTGACACATCTTTACACTGAGGGTGGTGAGAGCCAGGCCCAGGTTCCCAGAGAGGTGGTGGATGAACCATCCCTGAGACACCCCAGGCCAGGCTGGACGGGCTCTGAGCGCCCTGAGCTGGTGACGATGTCCCTGTCATGGTGGGGGGGAAACTGGGGGAGCTGGGAAGGGCCCTGCAACCCAAACCATTTTCTACGATTCTATGATTCACATTATCAGAAGGTCAAAGTCCTTCTCCATAGGAGAGTCCCCAGCTGAAGGATAAAAACTCAGAAGCACAAGGACAGTCGTGTGGCTCGTGTGTCAGGGCCACTGAGCAGCAGGAGTTTAATGTTTTCCAGGGCCTGTGAAATGGGAACAGAATGTAGACATCTCAAAGTGGGGGTTTACTAGACCAGACACTACTGGTTATTGCACCTAAAACCAATCCCAAGCCAAATGGTTGAATTAGTCCCAAAGACAGTGACTTGGAAAGACTATTATGTGTAAATGGAGAAAAAGAAGCTTGAGAATGGGACGTGTGGAATTTGAGCATCTGGGCATTGGAGGTGGTGGGTGAGCTAGTAATTGGTTTCCATATGGTTACAGTGAATTAGCTGCTGTGCCGTCGCTGCGGGAAGGGCTCCTTACGGCTCCATCTGCAGCAGGTCCCTGGAAAGTGATGGCCCAGGTGGAATGAGTAGTTTGGAGGAGATTGTTTTGCAACTGCCTTTTTTTGGGGGGGGAACCCCTGAGCAGGACCTCCTGCCAGGGCTTTCCCTCCGGGGAGGCTCGGGAAGGTGGTTGAGATCCCTGTGGGCTTGGGGCATCCAAGCTGCTGTTGTCACAACTCTGAAGCAGGAACAGCTGCCTGCTGAGCTCAATAAGCAGCAAATAACCCTTGTAAAACAGTAACTGAAGAACCAAGGGGAAAAGGTGGGAGAAAGTAAAAAGATTTTATGCTTTCTTAACTTTTGCAACTCAGGAAGAAGGAAATATCCTTTGGTACCCAAAGTGTAGCTGTGCTGTAGCTCCACACCCTCGAGTGCTTGACAAAGGGTTCGTGGTCCTGGTATGCATGGAACAGGGGGACAGGAATGGGCCCCCTGGGTGCTGCGCAGAGCTGCCCTGTCTTCAGTGGATGCTTTGCTGCTCCGGCTTTGCTTTCTTGCTGGGAAATAAGGGTTGTGCAAAGCAGCATCTGCCTCATCCGATCTGTGACTCTGGTGGAAATTCATAGAGATGGGGCTCCTTTTGCTTGAGAGCTGGGTGTAAAAAAACAAATAACAGCGGCCCTGAGCCTGCTGCCTCTCCACGCTTTCTCGATTTCAGCATCGTTTTTAAAGCATCTCTGCGAATGCAGTCAGGCTCTATCTTTGCAGTAGAAAACACGTGGTAGTTGAGCTGTAGAGGGAAGGAGTGAAAGGCTGTGCAACCGCGATATCTGGAGCATCCTGCATGTCCTGTGACCCTCCGGAGTGCCCATCCTGCCCTATCCGAGCACAGTCCGTGTCCCCACTTGGGAGTTGCCGTGCTGGACGTACAGGCTGCTGCCCCGCCCGTTACCACCCGCCCGGCTCCAGCCGGGGCTCGAACCGGTGATCTTGTGCGTTAAACCCCGGGCGGGGCGGTGCCGGGGCACACGCGTGGGCAGCGCGAGCTCTCCCGCGGAGCTCTCGCCGTGTTGCCGGGCGGGGCGTGGCCGGCACCGCCCCTTTCCTGCGGCGGGGGCGGTGCCGCGGCGGGCGCACGCGCGCGGCGGGGCGCGGCCCATTGTCGGGACGGGCTGACGTCGGGGCGGGGCGGGGGCGGCGCGGCGGGGGGCGCGCGCAGAGAGGCGGCGTGCGGCGGGCACCGCCACCGCCCCGGCCCGCTCCGCTCCCCGGCCGCCGCTCCGCCGCCATGCCCGGCTCCATCTACCAGCCCGAGGGCGGACAGCCCCCTCGCGGCCCGCCGCGCTGCCTGGCGCTGCTCAGCCCGCCGCCGCCCGCCGGCCAGGAGCCGCCACCACCGGAGCCCGAGCGGGAGGGGCCGCCGGCGCAGGACGAAGCCGCCGCCCTGAGGTTCGCCCTGGACCAGTTCTCGCTGCTGGGGCTGGAGGAGGCGGGCGAGCGCGGGCTGAGGGCGGCGGAGGCGGGCGGCGCGGGGCCGGAGGAACCGGAGGCGGCGGCAGGAGGAGTGGGGCCGGGCGGCCTGCAGGCGCGGGAGCGCGGCGGCGGCTCCCCCCCGGCTCCCGGCACCGCCTCCCCCCCGGCCGCCTTCGGGAACTTCGCCCCGCACCTGGCGCCGCCCGCCGCGCTGCTGGCAGAGCCGCTGGGCAGCAGGAAGAAGAGCGTGAACATGACCGAGTGCGTGCCCGTGCCCAGCTCCGAGCACGTCGCCGAGATCGTGGGCCGGCAAGGTAACCGCCGCCCCGCGTGGGGACACCCCCGGGGGCCCACCCCGCTTTGTCCGGCCCGGGGCTGCGTCGCCGCCTTCCGCGGGACTCGCCCGCCCGGCCCCGCTGCATTTGGGTCAGTTTTCACAGTTTTGGGGCTTTGTCTCCATTCGGAGGCGGAAACTTAACGGCGACAAATCCCGCGGCCCTGGAACTCCTCCCGCGGACGCGCCCTCGCCGCGGGTTTCAGCACCGAAGCTGCTGCGCTTTTTGCTTTTCCGTAAATATTAATTAAACTCTAATAAGCCAGCAAAACGGCACGGGGCGAGGGGGAGAGAAACGCGGAAAGTTCCCCGGCCGTGCAAGTCCGTGGGAACAGGCGGGACACGAAAGCTTTAATTTTATTGTAGTTGAGTCTTCCCCGCCCCCTTTCCTCCAGCTCTTGGCGTGTAAATGATCCTTGATAACTCAGAGTTCATATCGAAATGGTAATTAATCCGCTGGTTGATGAGGTTGAAGCCCTGCTCACTCGCAGCTGTCACAAAAGGACGCCCGGGCGTACCCCAGCGCTGTCCCCGGTGGGTGTGCCTGACGTGGGCTTTGTCTGGAGGAGATCTGAAATAACCCCTTAACCAGAGTTTTCACCTTTAAAAAGAAAAAGACCTCAGGGAAGAGGATTTACAGGGAAAAAGAAAAAAAAAAAAAAGAAAAGAAAGGTGGTCTGCTACCCACAGGAATCCCACCGGCAATGGGCAGCTCGGCTCGGGGGGAGCCCGATCTGGGGGTGTTTTGTGCATGCAGGGCTGTGGCACTCCAGCTGTGCCCCCGCTTTTGGGGTTCCCATCCCTCCGCGGCGCGGGGGCTGCGGGCTGGGGTGCTTGGGGGGCATTATTTTCCTGGGGGGAAGCGGAGAGCTGGGCAGCCTCATTGTTCTCTTTGTTAGCCAGAGCCATGCTGTGATGAGCGCGGTGACATCATGCTCTGCGCTTCCCATTGGCCTGCGCTGCCTCCCAGCCAGCCCCGCTTCGCGGCTCCCAACTTTCCGCACACCTCTGGCTGGTCCTACTGCCCCAGCTGAGGGTCCCCCCGGCTGCGATCGCGGCTGGGCAGCCGAGCGGCACAACCGGCTCTGTCACTGGAGGAGGGGAGCACAGCACCGGCCCTGCTCGGGAGGAATCCCACTTCTCCCTGGGCTGGATGGGGACCTGGATTCAGTGGCCTCACCAGCAGGTTCTGCAGAAGCCCCGGGTCCGGCAACTTGAAAGCGAACCTGTAAATGCATCCATTGTGTTTTGGAAAAAGCCTCTACTCCGCGAGTTCTGGGAGGTTGGAGGGATGGCTGTGTTCGGGTCAGCACCCATTCTCGCAGCAGCCGGGGTTGAGTGTTTGGGCTGCGATGAGGTCCCAGTGCTGTGCCCCTGCACCCCGGCGAGTTAAATGTGCACCCGGGTGCCTGCCCCAGATGCCTTGTGCAGAGTTTGGGTGTTTGCTGAGCTCCATTGGCTCCTGGAAAAGAGCTGCAAAAGAAATTATTGTACCAGCTAGAAGAGGGATGTGGAAGGACACCGTGTTCTGCCGATGGACTTGAAGGGGACTTGGGGCAGCAATGGGCTGGAGTTACTTGCTGCTGCTCCGGCCCCAGACAGGATCAGCTCTCCCAGGGGTTTTTCCCAACGTGGTTCCTGCCCCTCTCCTGGTCTTGTCTTCTCTGCGGCTCCTGGCCTGTTCAGATGCTGTCCCGTGGCCCTGTTGTGCTGGGCTTTTGGCGTGAAGGGGGGCTTGGCATTTGGCACCCCTGTTTCTCACTAGCAGGGGGTGCGGTTGGGCAGCATCCAACGGGACAGGGCTGTCACCAGAGTGTTTTTGTGCTCTGTCTGCTCTCGGGTGCTACCGGCAGCTTTTTCAAATCAGGGACGTGCGAGGCTGATGCAGCCCGGGCAGGGGTGATGCCGAGGTCGTTCACAGCTCCTGCCTCAGGATCTGGTGCTGAGCTCGAAAACAAGCAGAGCCTTCCTTGATCGCCTCACCATCTCACACCCGTGCTGGTTCCCAGGTCCTTCTGGTCCCCAGGTCCTCCTGTGTGAATGTCCCTCGGTCTTCGGTAGCCCCGTGGCAGCAGCATGGAGCCCAGCCCTGGGGGTGCTTCATCGGGCCTGGCATCATCCCGGTGGGGACATGTGCAGCTGGTGACACTGCGGGGCTGGGTCAGACCATGTCCCTGTTGCTCTTGTGCGTCCTGTGCTGCTTAACCACGCAATGACCTGAGGACCAAGCAGGTGCTTGTGGTGCCGCTGCGCTTGGAACACAGGGAGGGATGAAGATGTGGATATCGGGTGCCCAAGAAAGGTCTTGAGTTGGAGCTAGGCTGTTTTTTTTCTCCCCATCTACCATGTTCTGCGGAGCAGCTCTTGGGGCACTTTGTGACAGGTCCTGCTGTCCCCAGAGCCATTGGGGTGAGCGGGGCCGTGGCTGGGGGGTGTCGGCAGCTGCCGCAGCGCTTTGCCCGTCAGACCAATGCACTTTGTCCTACGTGGGCTGAGGTGGGACAAATGCTGTCAGTCGCAATTTCTCCTACTTCTCCTTTTTCTTCCAATTTCTCTCCTCCAGATCCACTAATTTAGCCCTTTCCAAAAGGGAGCAGCAGCAGCTCAGCAGGTAGATCCTTGTTGTGTAAAGCAAATCTATGTTTTCTGAGCTGGAGGGGCAGTTGCCATGGCCCCCCTGTCCGGATCAGCACCGGTCACGGAGTTTAGCGATGTCTGCCAGCTGGGATCTGTGGTTTTTCTCCTCCCTGCCCGCACGGCAGCCCAGAGGCAGTGTGGCCTGGCAGGATTGCATGGCCCTGTCTTTGCATGCAAGCCCGTTTGTGACGTCTGCCGTGGGAGGGGCGTTCCCCAAAAAGTGCTGTGGGCATCGATTGTTGTGGTGTGGGCTCACCGCACCAGTAACCAGCAAAAAGAGCAGTGGGGATGATGGAAATTATGGGGGAAAAGGGAGATGGGGCGGGCTGGACGTTAGAATCGCCATGGCTCTTGCATGGTGGCACCGTGCCAGTGTTGCTACCTGGTGTCCCAGCTTTGGAGCTGTGTTTCCAGCAGCTTCTGCCCAAATGAGATCGAGAGGGTGACGGGTGGCTGGTGCAGCCGAGAGCCCCAGGCTCTTGTGGGATGGAACCCACCACGACTCCTCTCCCGGGCTCCGCTTCCCCATCTGCAACACGCAGGTGCTGTTGGCAGCTTTGCGAAAGGTTCGGGAAATTTGCCATTGTAGCAGACGCTGGGATGCTTGAAGGGGAGATCCAGGATGAAACACGGCAGCTCATCCCATCCAGAGCTCAGCATTTTGGCGCTTGGACGATGCACGGGGAGATCACAGGCCTCGGTTTCTGCGCCAGTCCGAGCATCTGTAAACTTGCAGTGGATGGCTGGCGCTGTGATGAATCTGCTCGTGTTCCGGAGCCCTGGGCTGCTGCTCTCTGCCATCCTCTGCCCATCACGCCGCGTCCTTCGGGGCTGGCCTGGCTGCCTCCTCCCTCCTCCGAGTCGTAGCAGAGCCAGAAGCTCCTGAAGTCAGTCGCGCAGATCGATCGCATCGCTGGAGTATCTGCCTTCACATCTCTGCTCTGGCACCAGCTCCCTCCGCTCTTGCCCGCGGCGAGGGGCCCAGCGGCGCTGCCTGGCTTTTCCCGGCGTCTGGAGGAGAAACAAAGTTGCGATGTGCTTTTTCTCCCACGTTGTGGTTGTGAGGATGAATTAATTACTGTTTCCGGAGAGGTGGGAAGAAGAGCTCAGCGAAAGGGGAGGTGAATGCGATGGAGATGCGACGTGTTCTTCTCCACGGCTGGCTCCGGTCCTGGTGCATCTTGTGCCATTTGCCTGGAACAAAGGGGACTGGGAGCACCGTAACGCCGGATCTGAGGCCAGGAGATGCTGCAGAGCTGGAAAAGAGGAAGGGTAACATCTTTTCTGCATCTTTTTCGGAAGGGTAATGTCTCTTCTGCATCCTTTTAGGAAGGGTAACACCTTTTCCGCATCGTTTTAGCACACTCCAGAGGGCTGGGTGCAAGGCATCAGCTGGCTCCTGGGAACAGTTCTGGTTGATGCTATCAAAGGCTTCTCCAGAAAAGCTCCGTTTGCTCTTTCTTGGGTTTCCACAGGTCGGAGCTGGGCGCTGCAAGCACAAAATTCCTTGGGGAGAAATGCAGTCTGGCCGAGGTCTGGTTTGCTGCCTTTGTCCTCACATGGAGGAGACCTCGTGATGTCAGAGCAGGTGCTGGGGATCAGCAAGTGGGCTGAGCTGTGTCAGGGCTCTTCTCTTGCCTGGGGAGCAGCAGGGGCACAGAGGATGGAGAGACATGTCCTGCCCGCTGCCTCAGCCTGTGCTGGGCTGGTTTTCATCAGCTCTTGCAATGGTCACAGCCCTGGTCTGACCGAGGCTTCTGGCAGAGGGTGAAGTCCTCTCTGGTGGTACCAAGAGAGGATGTTCAGGGAGAGCAGCCACTTTTCCAGAGTTGCTGCCTCCGTCACCACATCATCCTGGGGAGAATCCCCTGGGGTTCTGTTTCTTGTCTTGTTCAGGTTGTCCTGATGCGTCTGGGCCAGTGGGGACACGGAGCTGTGACAAAGGCTGTAACGTGGTGACTGAGCTGCTCCTGGGCTCTGGTGTTGAGAATGGGTCTGCTGGGGCTGCAGCACCCCTGGGTCTGCCCCCACTTCTGGGGATGTTTTGTTTTGAATATGAAAAGTGTTTTTAAAGCCACCTTGCTTATAGACTTGTAGCAAAGTCTGGCCCCTTGTTTTCCTCCTCTCTTGATAGGGCAAGAGGAAATGGCCTCTAGTTGTGCCATGGAAGGTTTAGATTGGATATTAAAAAACATTTCTTCATGTAAAGGGTTGTAAAGCAGTGGAACAGGCTGCCCAGGACGGTGGAGTCACCATCCCTGGAGGGGTTGAACAGACATGTAGATGAGGTTCTTAGGGGCATAGTTTAGTGCTAGATTTAGGTTATGTTTGGATTAGATGATCTTAAGGGTCTCTTCCAAGACCTCTTCCAGGGTCTCTTTTCAAAATGCTGTGCGCCGGCCCTTGGCAAGGTAAAATATGGGAATACCGATCTCTGCCATGTGGTTGGGATACCGTGTTTGATCTCGTGATGCTGGGGTGAGGATGTGTCTGTGGTGGGGTCACCAGCAGTGTCAGGTGGCCCCTGGTCCTCTCCATGGTCCCGTTCCAGCGAGGTTGTGCGGCACCAGTTTCAGAGGGGTGCAGCTGTCAGGGATGGTGTTTTCACTGCGTGCTTGGGTGGGGGCTTGTGGAGACTCACCTGAAATATCTCATACTGGTGTGGATCATTCCACCAGTTGCAGGTTGCTGGCTAAACCACCTGTGTTGTGCCGTTTGAGTACGTCTGGCTTTTGGGGAGCTTTGGGGAGCTTGGCCATGGGATGTCAGTGTGTCCCTGGGTGTGGGCAGGAGCAGCTGTGGCCAGGAGACGTGGGTGTGATGGGGACAGGGGCTGTGCTGCCGTGAGGTTGTATCTCCTCCCCAGTTCTGGCATTGAAGACCTGCAGCTCACTGGGCCATCTGGGTTTAGATGCTTTTCTGGTTGAATCCCAGCCAGAGGATGTTTATCCTTCCCACTCAGGACATTTCAGGCCTGCTGTCTGGGAGTCCCTGTAGCCCGGGGGGTGACTTGGGTGGAGTTTGGGATCGGTGGCAGGAGCAGGACAGGTTGGTCCCTGGGGAGACCCTGGTGCTGTTGTGGCTCTGTCCGCAGTGTGCCCATCTGGAGCTCTCACCGGTGCGTCAGGGTGATGGAGGCTCCCCGTGCTGAGGCTCCTGCTGCAGATACCAACACGTGGCCTGGAGCAAGCAGCTTCCCTGGCCGATGTTTCCCCCATGGTGGGGTAGTGACCAAGCTCCCCCACTGCCCCAGACCTGTCGCTGTCCTTTTATACCAGGATTGATAAAACCAGCTCTGACCTGCGGTGCATTTTGCTGTGCCCCAGTGGCCCCGGCAGCATTCAGCAACCGCAGGTTGTGTGTGTTGTTCCTGCCCTGCTTGTTTGAGGAGGGCAGACCTGCCCAAGCCAGGCACCCCTTCAATTTTGAACCCAGGTTTCTGGCTTTGCCCCTAGGAAGGGCTTACAAGTAGAAACTTCTCCATTTTGCACTGTCATAGCATCAGTTCGGTCTCACCAGTGGAGAAGAACTTTGCTGTGCTGTACCCCCTTGGGACGTGGTTCCTGAGCAGCTCCTTGCGGCTGCCTGATACCTTTGGATCTTGAATTTGCTGCTTCCTGCTCCAAAGGGTGACTTTTGGACCTCGGATGCGATGCTGGTCTCTGCGGGAGGCACCGGCAGGGCCCACGGTGACTCCCTGTCCCGATGCCAGCGCGTGTGTCCCTGTTTGCCAGGCAGGGTATGAACTTATAGCAGGTACCAGAATAAACTGGGGAGGGAGATGTGGGAGTCGCGGGCACCTCACTCTGGGCAGCCTCGCAGAAACTGGGACATGCTTAAAAAAAATTCACCTTTTTGATGGCTGCTGGTTCTGCTCTGCCCCAGTCACTGGACATTGCTGTCCCCACCGTATGCCCCAGGCCATAAATACACCTTCCAGTTGTTGTCTTAAATTAGGAAAAGCCTGGACAAACCCTTCTCCACGCACGTTCCTCCATGTGTCTCCTCAGTGGCTTCCCCAGCTCTGGGGAACAGGGCAGCTCTGTGCTGTTCGCAGCCCAGCTGGTTGCACAAATGGTTGAATTTGGGTTGAATTTGGGCTTGTCCCACTGCCTCAAGCCAGGAGTGAATCCCTGGGGCAATGAAAGGTGAGAGGAACGCTGGACTGATTGGCAACAAGTGCTTGGAGGTGGCTGCCAAATGCTTTCAGCCTGGCTTGTATGAAATCCAGAGGGTTTCTCCCCTTAGGAGGGAGATCTCAGCAGGTCTCTGTCTGGCTGTTTATCTTCCTGTTCCCCCCCCAGATCCTCCCCAACCTGGGACCTTTGCAGGGCACATGTGGAGCCACCAGCAGCCCAGAGCAGCAGGGCGCCGGGCAGGGACCACGCTGGCTGGTACAAGCTGCTTTGAGGATTTTGGAGGAAATGCCTGGAGAAGATGGTGTCCTCACCCCGCGACTCCCTGGATGTGGCTATCGGAGGGGTTAGTGCTGCCAAAAAGCTGGGCTGTGACACTCAGGAGAGATGCTAGTCACTTATTTTGACAGTTTTTTACTTCTGATTACTCATGATGCTCTGTGCCCTGGTGAATGCACCATGCTCGTGTCTCCCAGGAGCAGCATGGCCCCGTCACGGCTCTGCTAGCTAATCCAGCTGCTTGCGAGCACGGGACAATTTCCCTGACTGGGACAAACCTGCCTGATCATCCTGAGTCCCTTTATCCTCCTCAGGGCTCTCCCTCCAGCCCGGCAGCTGGAAGAGCTGTCTGCCCTTCCTCAGGGTGCGCTGGGAGGAGGATGAGGAGGATGATGATGAGGAGTGCCCGAGCGAGCTGTTTGTGGAGGAGCCAGCTGTGCGCTTGCAGCACCTTGACCGTGTGTGTACATGGAGCTGAGCTCTCACCGTGTGCGGCTGTTTGTCAATGTGGGTCTGCAGCAGCAGTGTTTGCGGCATTCAGGGACCTTCTCAGGCCTCCGATGGAGCAGCCTCATCCCTTGCGGGCTCCCAGCTTTGCTCTGGGTGTCCCACAGAGCTCAGCGAATACGTGGGGGTGGGAGATGGGGGATCCCTTGCCCTTGTGTACCGGAGCAGAGGGCGGCTGGGCGGAGCTCCCACTGCACCCGACTCATGTGAATTTAATTAAGCCTGTGCACCGGAGCACAGGTGGAATGGGTGCAATTAGCAGCACTGGGATTGCCAGGGATTGATGCTGCGCTTGTGGCCACAGGTGGCTCCTCGGTGAGAGCCACAGTGACCGGTCTGGGTGGAGCAGGAGCGGGATGGGAGCTGCAGGGACTCTCTGCTGGAACCCAGCTCACACATGGGAGGGAAGGGGCAGGGATGCGGTGACCAGCGACAGAACCCAGGGAACGGCAGAAGATGTGCTGGGGAGGGTCAGTTGGACGTGAGGAAAAGGTTCTTCCCCAGAGGTGCTGGACACTGAACAGGCTCCCCAGGGAGGTGTCACGGCCCCAACCTGACAGTGTCAAGAAGAGACTGGACAGCGTCCTCAGACACACGGTGTGACCTGTGGGGTGTCCTGTGCAGGGACAGGAGTTGGACTCGATGATCCCTGTGGGTCCCTCCCAACTCAGGACATTCTTTGAGCGCAGCGTTGTGCCAGGCAAGGGCAGAGCTGGTATCAAAGCTGTGGTCTCCTGCTATATCATGTCCCAGCAGCCCCTTTGTCCCTGATAGATGCTGCAGCCTCTGTCTGGGGTCTCCTCCCTCAGGGCTGGGGGGCTTGTGCTGCCTGGTTGTGGGGAGCCCTGGATCCCCCGTCCCTCTGGGGCCATCACTGCTGCCATTGGGGGCACAGCCAGGTCTGTTTCTTGAGTTCATCTGCTGGCTGAGAGGTGTTGACAAACCTGCAGGACCCCAATGAGCCTTTTCCTTCCCTTTTATCTTCAGTGTCTTTTTTTCTTTGCACCTCAAACACTTTTTGAGTAAACCTGGCTTCCCATCCCCTCAGTGGCCCAGCAGTGCCCTCATGGCTACCTGCCCTGTCCCCTCTCTGCCCCAGCCTTGTCCGAGCCCTCGGGAGCCACGTCAGGCTGTGTTCTGCAGGTCTTTGTCCCCACAGCAGCACAGAGGAAGTGGTGGCAGAGGGTCAGGCCGGTGCCAGGAGCCTGACATGTCTCAGATGAGCTGGTGCAGCCCCCAGCACCAAGCTGTGACCCCCCAGCTGCCTTTGGGGGAGGAGGGACCCCTCTCTGCAAGGGTGTCTGTGCTGCGGGTGCAGAACAAAAGGGACCTGCTGATTCTGGCTGCTCCCGCATCTCCCCATCCTGGGCAAGCAGGGTGACCACGCGAGCTCTCAGCTTTGATGTGTCATTTTTTTTTCTTTCTCCTTGCTCTGCAGGCTGCAAAATCAAAGCCCTTCGTGCCAAGACCAACACCTACATCAAGACGCCGGTCAGGGGCGAGGAGCCCATTTTCATTGTGACTGGGAGGAAGGAGGATGTGGAGATGGCGAAAAGGGAGATCCTCTCGGCCGCTGAGCACTTTTCCATGATCCGGGCGACACGCAACAAAGTGAATGGGCTGACGGGAGCGATGCAGGGACCCCCCAACCTGCCGGGACAGACCACCATCCAGGTCAGGGTCCCGTACCGTGTGGTAGGGCTGGTGGTGGGGCCCAAAGGAGCCACCATCAAGCGGATCCAGCAGCAGACTCATACCTACATTGTGACACCCAGCCGGGACAAGGAGCCCGTCTTCGAGGTGACGGGCATGCCCGAGAACGTGGACCGGGCGAGGGAGGAGATCGAGGCGCACATCACCATGCGGACAGGCTCCTTCATCGATGTCAACGCTGACAACGACTTCCACTCCAACGGCACTGACGTCTGCCTGGACCTGCAGGGCAGCACGGGTGGCCTGTGGGCCAAAGCCCCCCACCCTGGCCGCCGCCCCTCGGCCGCCCTGCGCAATGACAGCCTCAGCTCCTTGGGCAGCACCTCGACTGAGTCCTTCTACAGCGGGCGGGTGGCGGATGCCAGCCCCACCAGCCCCTACAGCACCAGCTCCAGCTTCACCTTCAGCGAGCCCCCGGCCCCGCTGGGCTCTGAGGAGTGCGACTTTGGCTTCGACTTCTTGGCCCTCGACCTCACAACACCCACTACCACCATCTGGTCACCCTTCGAACGTTCGGGCAACCCCTTGCAAGCCTTCAGCAGCTGCTCCTCCATCAACGGCTCGCAGAGACGCAACAGCAGCACGGCCACGCCACGCCACTCGCCCACCCTCCCTGAGAGTGGGGGGGGGGGGGCCCTGGAGCACCCCTTAGCTCGCCGCATCCAGAGCGACCCTGTCAGCACCTTGTCCTGGCTGCCCACCCAGGGCTCCTTGTCCTCCTTCTCCAACAGCACCGGCTACTCCTCCTCCTCCTCCCTGCCTGGCAGCATCTCCGCCACCTCGGGCTCGCCCACCGATTCCAGCAGCTCGGATGGGCCCCGCAAGAGCTCCCGGGAGTGCATGGTGTGTTTCGAGAGCGAGGTGATCGCCGCCCTGGTGCCCTGTGGCCACAACCTCTTCTGCATGGAATGCGCCATGCGCATCTGCGGCAAAGCCGAGCCCGAGTGCCCCGCATGCCACACTCCCGCCACGCAAGCCATCCACATCTTCTCTTAGCCAGGCCACGGCTTGCTGGGGCTGCCAGCCCTCCCCTTCCACCCCAACACTTATTTTTAAGGACTCAAAAAACTGTTTAAATCAACCTTTTTATTTAATAACGGATCCAGTGGGCGCAGGGGGTGGGGGGGGGAAGGAGAGGCTGCTGTGTGCTGGCTGGAGAGGATGGCGGGGCGGGGGGTGGCCAAAAAATCGGGGGTCGGGAGGGGTGGGGGAGGGGGCCGATGAAGATGAGGAGGAAGAGGGTGTGAAACTGCAGAGAGGAGGCATCTCCGATGTTTACAGAATAGCTTTAACTCTTCACCTGGCTGTGGCCGCTAGGGGGAGGAAGCCCAGCTGTTCTTCAACAGTCCTTCCCAAATAACAGTATTCAGTTTGCAAAGTTAAATAAACAGAAAGAAAAGGTCCGGTTGCACTTTTTATTTTAGGACACGCAAGGGTTGTCTTTTATTTTTTTAAAATCATTCTATTATTATTATAATTTTTTTGTTGTTGTCCTTTTTGTATGTAGTTATTTTTTGGATGATTCTCGATGGTTCTATAAATATATATATATATATATTTTTTTTTTTTTGTAATGCAGGTCTATCTTCTATTTTGCCAATGTGAAAACTGCCCAAAAATGTGTAATGGGAGGTTGGGGTCATGGCTGGAGGGGCCAGGCCAGGCAGGGGAGCTCGTGGGGTGGAGGGGCAAGGTTAACATGCCGTGTCACAAAAACCAGACAAATTTCTATTTTCTTTTTATTTTGTGGTTGGTTTTTTTTGTTTTGGTTTGCTTGTTTTAGGTTTGTTTTTTTTTTTTTTAATTTTTTACCTCTTTATGTATATGTAGGGAATTTATAGGAAAATATGTACTTTATTGAATAAATTTTAAAAACTAAAATATATTTTATTTTAAAAAGAAAATAACGGACCTTTAACCTTACATGGCTAGAGTACTGATTATATATTTGCTGAGCTGACTTGACGGTTATGAAAATTGTATCAAGAGTTTTATTTTTTGACTTCAAAGCCTTCTTAATAAAGACTTTTTACTATATATGAATTCATGTGCTGCCTACAGTGTCTCACTCCCCGCAGCCTCTCGCTGCCCATTCCACGGTCCTTGGGACCGGACACCCTGCTCTGCTTTTGGGTTGCCTGTCCGTCTGTCTGCTGGGGGGTGGCTTTTTGGCAGCCTTGCACCTGGGTTGGACAACCCCCCCATATCAATCCAGGCTGGGGTGGAGGGATGGAGCGCAGCCCTGCGTGCTGGGGGATGAAAAATAGGACATGAGCTGTCAATGTGCATTTGCAGCCCAGAAATAATAAATAACTTTGGTTTCATCGCCAGCCCCGTGGGCAGCAGGTTTGGGGGCATTCTGCCCCTCTGCTCCGCCCTGGTGAGACGCCCCCCTGCAGTGGTAAGGTGACTCATTTTTACACCGTGAGAGCCTGGCCCAGATTGCCCGGGATTACCGCGAAACGCGGCACCCCCGATTTATACAATAAAACTAAAAATAGTGGAATATAAATAGTGGAACACTAATTGGAAGTAATTGGAAGTAATACCTGTAGAGGAAAAAAAAAAAAACAATTCGTTTATATATATATAATAAGAAATGTGTGCAAGGTTAATCCACTTGGTAGTAAGGTAATGATAAAAAAATTAAAGTGTAAATAAATTATTTAGGCGTGAGCAATAACTAAATTTAATTTCAGCTATTATTTGGTGAACTAGGGAGTAATTATTCCCAAACAATATCGTAGTTTAAAAAAACACATAGTTTGTAATGCCTTTTAAATGATAAAGGCAGAAAACTAATTAGGAGTCATTAGTAGCTATATTTGAACAACCGCTACGAAATAAACTGCAGACATGAATGACTGTATAGGAAACTAAGGAAGCTTTAGATTTTAAACAGCATTGGAAAGTAATCGGGAGTGTTTAGTATTTAAATTATAATAGAGCCATGAGATTGGAGGCAACACAGCTCAGAACCAAACGGAGTCAAAAACGTTACTTTTTTTTTTTTTTTTTAAAGAGAAGTAAAAAGGAACCACTAAATAGTGGCTGTTTATAAATGGTGAGGATGCAGATTGGTCCAATCAGATCGCTCGGGAGGGCTGGAGGGGTGGAGCGCTGATAGGCGGTGAGAATGGCAATTGTTGTGCGTAGGCAGCCAATGAGGTTGCCGGAGGGGCGGGCGTTGAAGTGTCCGTACTGCGCGTGCCCAAATTGCGCAGTCCTCAGTCAGGTCCGACGTGAGGCGGGCACCTGGGCGCGGACCGCGGGAACGCGCAGCCAATAGGAGCACGGCGCGGTGGGGTGGAAAGCAGCCAATCAGAGTGCGCCGACTCAATCCCGTTTGAACAGCTGCCTGCCTGGTCAACGCGTCCGTGATGTCTCGGGGAGGGTAGCGGGAGTTAACGGGGAAACGGGGTTCGGGGCGAGGGAGGGGAGGCTGTGGAGCGCTCATTTTGGCCTCTCCGTCCCTTTTGCCTCTCTCTCCCTCTCTCTGTGTCACCTTGTCTGGCTCCCTGTCACTGTCTTTCTCTGATAAGCTGACCTGCTCTTTGCCCTCCTTTTTTGTGGAATCACAGGCTCATTCTGCTTGGAAAAGACACGTGCAATTTTAAATTTGGGGTTGACTTCTAGGGTTCTTTTTCCCCATTAGTGTAAATCGATGGCACGTTGTCCTGTGGCTCAATCCCTGTTCTGTTCCGTGGAGTCTTCAATTTAGGATGTTCAGGTAAGAAAGGTTGTCCTTCCAGAAAAGGAGCAGTCATTGGTAGGACTGAGAGAGGCTTTTACGTGCACAATCAGAATTGAAGCCAGATTGCACTTCACGTTGCTGCTGTCGGTCTTGGCCTTCACTGGTTTCCCCACAGCTGCCTAGTGTTTGGGAGCTTGGAGTGGGTATGCTTTTTCCCCCAGGAGTTCAGGAGGGGACCCAGGAGTTCTGGGGGGGACAGACATGACATTTGTGCCGCGGCTCTCTGTGTACTTTTTTGTTTTGTTGCGTTTTTTTTTTTTTTTTTTCCCGGGATTCCCGCGACACGCGGCGCGACCGCTCGCCCGGGGCTGCCGCGGCGGGTCTCAGTGTCGCCGTCCTGTGGACAAAGCGCTGTACTGCACCCGGCCGCCCCAATGCGGTGCCGCGGCGCGCCTCAGTGCTGCCACCCTGTGGCGAAACTCGGGTACTGCAGCGCACGGCCAGGGGCCAGAGACGCTGTTTGACCCGCAGGCTTCGCAGTCAGGTCTCTGCGTGTCAGTGTCCGTCCCCGCGACGGGGGTCAGTTCCCCGTTTGTGTGCAAACAACACCCCTCCCTCGATGGCTCCTTAGAAGGGTTAATCTCTATCCTCGTTCTTTTGGCAGCGGTGGATCTGTGACCTCGCGGGAAGCCCAGGCTGCTGCACAGAGCTCGTCGGGAGCGGGAGCTGCGGAGGCGGGGCCTCGACGAGCCAGAGCTGCGGCAGACGGACGGGGCGCGCTGTCCAGGGGCTGTGTCAGGTGGAGCCGAAGTGACCTGCGGCTGCAACGAGCAGGAGCCGCTCGGAGCTGGAGCGGCCGTTGGCCGGGCTGTCCCCGGGGAGGTGAGCGCGGGGAGCCCGGCCTCTCTCTCCCTCGGGGATTAAACCCGCGCCTGTCCGTGCCCTTCCCGGGGGCAGTGGCGAGGCGGGGTCCCCCGGCTCTCCCGGGGCGGCCCCGCTGCGAGGGGGCACGGGCGAGGCGGCAGCGCCTCCTTGGTGCCGGGGGGCGGAGGGGAGAGAGACCTGCCAGCCGGAGCTGCGGGGTGCGCGGCCCCTCGGGAGGGTGCTCCCGGTCTCTTGGCCGCAGGCTGGGGGTGGCAGACGGGTTCAGGTGCTTTGGCCTGGTTTTTTGCCAGCGTCGCCTTCTCCGTGCCGTGAAGAAAATCCCGCGCGGTTGATTCCGCTCACTGCTCAGGAGATTCCGCGTCTGGGGCCATGGACTGGGGAAGAACGTTTGCGAGTTGGAGGACACTACAAGATATTCCACGTGGAAACCGGAGAAGAGGCAAATTGGCTGCCAGTGGAGTTGTGTTCCGTGCAGTCTTCAGTTTAGGACGTTCAGTTTGTCCTTCCAGAAAAGGAGCAGTCATTGGTAGAACTGAGAGAGGCTTTTAAGTGTATGATCAGAATTGAAGCCAGATTGCACTTGCCGTTGCTGCTGTTGGTCTTGGCTTTCACTGGTTTCCCCACGGCTCCCTAGTGTTTGGGAGCTCGGAGTGGGCATGTTTTTTCCCCAAAGAGAGGCCGTGCTTAAAAATGAATTTGTTTCCTCAGAGAAGTGCAAGTCCGTGTGTGTAAGACAGACAAAAACCCCAGCCTAGTCAAGTTCTGAGTGTGCGTCTGTCAGACGGCTTCTTTATGTTGACGAGTACAGCTGTGTAATTGTAATGGCGAAGGGCAACGCAAGACGGAAGGGTTTTTTCTGCTGTGGGGACCCACCCGCCCCCCTTTTCAGCGTAAAGCAGAGGAGCGCGGTTTGTTGTTTCCTTTTAAACGCGGCTGCTGGAAGCCGCGCGGCCAAAGAGCGTGGGGGGGCCCGGCAGAGCAGGCGGGTGAGGATCCGGAGCGGGCCAATCAGATGGCTCGGGAGGGCTGGAGGGGCGGAGCGCTGATAGGCGGGGAGAATGGCAATTGTTGGCGTAGGCAGCCAATGAGGTTGCCGGAGGGGCGGGCGTTGAAGTGTCCGTACTGCGCATGCCCAAATTGCGCAGTCCTCAGTCAGGTCCGACGTGAGGCGGGCACCTGGGTGCGGACCGCGGGAACGCGCAGCCAATAGGAGGACGGCGCGGTGGGGTGGAAAGCAGCCAATCAGAGTGCGCCGACTCAATCCCGTTTGAACAGCTGCCTGCCTGGCCAACGCGTCCGTGATGTCTCGGGGCGGGTAGCGGGAGTTAACGGGGAAACGGGGGTCGGGGCGAGGGAGGGGAGGCTGTAGAGCGCTCATTTTGGCCTCTCCGTCCCTTTTGTGTCTCTCTCCCTCTCTCTGTGTCACCTTGTCTGGCTCCCTGTCACTGTCTTTCTCTGATAAGCTGACCTGCTCTTTGCCCTCCTTTTTTGTGGAATCACAGGCTCATTCTGCTTGGAAAAGACACGTGCAATTTTAAATTTGGGGTTGACTTCTAGTGTTTGGGAGCTCGGAGTGGGCATGTTTTTTCCCCAAGGAGAGGCTGTGCAGAGCGGGCCAATCAGATGGCGCGGGTGGGCTGGAGGGCTGGAGGGGCGGAGCGCTGGTTGGCTGCCTAGGCACGTCAGTTGCCACTCTGTCCGCCTATCAGGTTGCTGGAGGGGCGGGCGTTGAGGGCTCTGTACTGCGCATGCCCCAAAGAGCGAGCGCTGGTAGGCGGAGAGAATGGTGACTGGCGTGTCGCCGGCAGCCAATGAGGATGCCGAAGAGGTGGGCATTGCGGTCTCCCTACTGCGCATGCCCCTACTGCGAGCGCTGATAGGCGGCGATGGGGGAAGCGGGGGGGTAACCGGAAGCGAACGGCAACCGCGTTCGGTGCGCGCGGAGCCCGGCGGGAGAGCGCGAGGGGAACGGAGCGGCGAGAGACGCGGCAGGTGAGCGCAGCCACGGCCACGGGGACCGTGCCGTTGGAACGGGGGGAGCGGGATGGGCTCCGTTTCCCCCCCGCCCTTACGGCCGAGCTGGCGAAGCTGGTGGGCGGCGTGCGACCCCGAGGGCAGGTGCGCTGAAGGCTTACGGTCTGGAGCCGCGTCTCCCTCCGGCGCAGCGCCCGTGCCCGGTCCGGCAGTCCCTCCGGGAGCGGCGCAGCCCCCGTTAGCGGGGGCGCGTTTAAAAGCGGAGCTGAGGCGCGGTTGCAGGCTCGGTGGTGGGGCGCCGCTTCGGCGGGAGCTCGGGGCGAGGCGCGGCGGGTTCCGTGTCCTGTAGGCGCGGCTTTTGTGCCACGGCTCTCTGTGGCTTTTTTGTTTTGTTGCGTGTGATTTTTGGGGTTTTTTTTCGGGATTCCCGCGACACGCGGCGCGACCGCTCGCCCGGGGCTGCCGCGGCGGGTCTCAGTGTCGCCGTCCTGTGGACAAAGCGCGGCGCTGCACCCGGCCGCCCCAATGCGGTGCCGCGGCGCGCCTCAGTGCTGCCGCCCTGTGGCGAAACTTGGGCACTGCAGCGCACGGCCAGGGGGCAGAGACGCTGTTTGCCCCGAGGCAGCCAGAGGTGCCAGATAAGAAACACAAGCAGCCAGAGGTGCCAGATAAGAAAGAAATGTCAGAACCGGCAGGAGCTGCGGCTTCAGAGCTCTGTCAGCGTTGATCTTATGACTCTGATTTTGATGCAAGTCATTTTGACTTACATTATGCTACAGTGTTCTGTTTGGTACTGCTAGTGGGTAACAAATAATTGTGCTGTACCACAGCACGAGATGATAATATTTTGTAGATTATACTGCCAAAGAATTTGCAAGTATATTGAAAAGGGGGGAATTCAAGAGAAGCTGCCAAGTTAATGTATGCCGCGATGAAGTTATAGAAGATGTACCCTCATTAACCGGTTGACGTGAGGGAAATGCTTTCTGAGCGCCTGCACGGTGAGGGGACATTTTTCACCTTTTAGATCCTTCTGCATGACAAGAGGGAGACGGAAGGTTAAGTAACACGTTGTTTAGAAGCTGAGAGCTTAGTTTATATTTAACTAATAATTAACAGATGAATTGTCAGTAAGAAACTAAACAATTATAACTAACATGACCAAATATTTCTAAGTATAGATGTATTGTATGTCAAACTTTTCAAAAATCGTAATACATATGTAAGAATTATGCAAACAGAAGCGATGCAAGAGCGTCGGTGGAGCACTTACAGAGGACGACCCCTGCGTTCCCCAGCGCCGATCAAATAAAGAATGCGGCTTAGCAGTGCTGCTGACTCTGCTGTCCCGTTTCTTTCCCCATTTCAGCTGGCGAGGCGGCCAGAGGACCCGCTCTGTGCAGCCGCGGGACCCATGGAGTCGAGGACTCTCTCGGCGCGCCCCGGGGATTTCTCTGGAGAGACTCCTGGTCTCGGTCGGATTGCCGCGGGGACGGACCAGGACCTCTGGTGAGGAGTCTTTCTTTGCCGAGAGCTGGGGCCGGGCTTTTGGTACCGGTTGTTCCGGTGCTCCGTTGTGGTGTAAAGCTGGCTCTGTATGTGGCAGTGAGGCGTACCGTAGTTCGGTTTAATTCTCGGATAGGCCTTGGTTCTGACTGTGCACTCGAACGGCAAAAACTACAGCAGAAGCTGCCGTGGCTTTAACGTGCAAGGGGCATGAACGTTGTGAAGCCACCTGTGTTGCAGAGTGTCCTGGCTGCGGTGCTGAGCGTTAGATAGATTTGAGCTGAGTAGTGGAATTGTTTTGTTTTGGAGAGGGTGGGATAAACTTGGAGCACAACTTGTGAGGGCGGTATGTCGTGGGTAGGTTTTAGTATTAAAATAAATAACTTACACTTCTTCTATGGATAAACAATGTTTAATCCAATTCCTTGTATTCCTTAGACACGTGTTCGTTAGAGCATAAGCAAAACAGTGCTGGGTGCGCCGGGGATTCACTCCGCCCAACACGCACACCTTTAACAATAATAAGTATGCTTAAATACAGATAGGTATTACATATTCATAATGATCCCAGGAACGCCTATACGTATTCATAAGCTTTCCCTGCTTCTGATTAAAATGAGTCTCAGATAACCATTTCCATAGACCGTTCCCTGTTGCGCCTGCGCATTGCCACTTGGTGAATTTGAGGAGGGGTCTTTGGGGGTCTTTGGATGAAGGCTCCTTCAGCTTCGTCACAGTGAACTTTTTACCTTTGGCTCATTATGTTGAATGGGCTGGAACCCAAGCTGCCAAGTCGATTGAAACCAGACTGGCGCCCCCTTTTGCTGTAAATCTTCGTTATCTTGTCTCCTCAAGTTTACAGCTAGGTGCAGTAAAACTTCTTCTCTTGGCATTCGATGGGGTTCTGTTCTTCTTAACATAAAGCTCTAAACTAAGCATTTATTGTGTGACTAAGCCTTAAAGTGTTAGTTCATTAGTAGGCACCCATTATAAGTTTTAGTTAACCCTTAAAATGTTAGTTCCCTCTGTCAATATAACTTCATATCCAAGTTTCGTGGAGCTTAACCACCTTTTCCTTGTTCCAGGTTCAGAGCCCGTGCCTCATTTGGTTATATCTGTAAACATTCAACATCTTAGCACGAATCACAAGTGCATTTTTCACAGTTCCCCCGTTTTCTTTTTATCCTCTTGATTCGTGCTTTGGCCTCAAAGTTAGCTAGTACTTGCCTAGCAGCGGCCAGGTCCAGTTTGGTGTTATCTTTGAAAATCATCAATTTATACCCTGTTCCTTTTGTTGCCATTTCAGGATCTATAGGCACGGCTGAGATTTGCATGGCTTGGACTACTGAATGTATTAACCGAATAAAGCACGGGATCATACACGGTACAAACAGCTCCCCCAAAGAAGTGATCCCACCAATGGCCGGTAAGTATAGAATTCCATTTCTGTACTGGGACATGCGCAAGTCGTTTTAACTCCTCTGCTATTTTCATGATAGCTTCCCCATTACCATCTATTTCTAAACAACACTCAGAAGTATTCCATTTCCCACAGACACCCCCTTCTTCAGCTAAAAGATAATCTAAGGCTACCCGATTTTGGTCCACTGCAGCCCTGGTCTGAGACAATTGTCTTGCTATGAGATTCAGTGCCTCAGCTGTCCGGTTGCTTATTATTTCAACCGCTGCTTGCAACCGGATAATTCGGTTTAGCATGTATATTGGGGTACGGTATCCCCAGCTTCCATCTTGGGCCCAGGTGGCTGGATCATAGTATTCAATTATCCTTTTCGCAGGCCATTCATCATCTTTCCAAGTTTGCGTTCCTCCTATGGGGACATTTGTTAAACCCCTCTTCTCTGTGTTTAAAGTTTCGTACAGAGGTTTCCCCAGATGACTCCCTTTTTCCTTTGGTAAAAGGAAAAATGCTGGTTGAATTATCTCTATTGTACAAGACCCTCTCCATTTAGGCATTAACTCATTCTAAGCTCTATTCCTACATATCCAAAATAATCCATCGGGGGCTTTACATGGTTCGTTAACATCGGTAGAGCCAGGATTCTGCCAAGATCTCCTTAAATCCCCCATTTCCTCCAAGGGGTTTGCTTTGCTTCGATTCTTCCAGCATATCGTTTCATTTCCCAGGCTACAATTTCGAGACCAATATCCATCAGGTGGACCTGGCCATCGAGTGGGAGGAATAGAGGTATTTGATGAATTTGCCCGTAACACTGACTTACAAGGGGTTTGTCCAACGTATTCAGTAAAATCCAGTTTACCATCATCCCTTGATAGGCATATCTGCCCTATTATTAAGTGACTTAATACCCATCCTTCTGGTCTTTTTTCTCGAGTTACGTGAGTTCTGTTCCGTACCAGTAATCCTTCTGGGCTTACACTCTCTCCTCTCCAAGGCCACCGTTCTGCCGTTGGAGACCCCCCACATATCCAGCATGATGTGACGTTTAATTCCCGGGCTATCTTTTCCATAAGATCTATAAACAGGTTTTTCCCTACTGTTGGTAATTGTAATCCCTTGTCTTTTTTCCTTATTTCTTCATACTGATTGCTATTTTTCGGTACCAGTTTCTGTTTCTCTTGCCTTCTTTTCAATTCCTCAGTGGTACTCTTAACTAACTCCTCCTTATACTGATCTTGCGCCCCCCCTCCATGTCGAGGGTTAAGATTGCGGGGTGACAATAAAACCCTGGCAGATGTATTGTTAACCCCCTCTCCCCCCCTCTTCCCCCTTTTGCCCCTCCCTCTCCCCCCTTCCCACTCAGGACAGGAGATCGGGAGGGAAAGAAGGACAGAGAGAAGAGAGCTGGAAAAATTAAAGATGTTTTACTAATGCTACTAATAAGAATAGAGAAAATAATAAAAATATACAAAACCAATCTTGAAGGTCTCAGCAACTGCAGAGCCGGCACCCAAAGTCCTGGATTGGACTCTGTAGCCAACTGGAGCTGGATTCAGTCTGTCACTAGGCCTCAGTTCTCAGGGATGAGTAGCAAGATCCTCTCCTAATGTCAGCCATAAGGAAAAAAGGGACGAGATCCTCGTGATCTCCCACTTTTATATGAAGCATTCACGTGAATGGAATGCTATACACAGTTGGTCAGTTTCTTGGTCACTTTTTTCTCGTTGTCCCTCTCGCGAGATGTCCATCCATGCTTATCAATATGTTTGCATTCCATTGCTAGGTTTGCCAAAACATGGGTCTGGTTCTCCAGGAAAGTGTAGTTAATATGAAGGCTTTAGCTGACAGGCAAAATTCCTGAAAGAGAAACTTGTTTTTAACAAAACCAGGACACCCCCCAAGGCTCACTATTTGGCAGCCCCATAGCCCCCCAAGGCTCACTATTTGGCAGCCCCATAGCCCCCCAAGGCTCACTATTTGGCAGGCCCATAGCCCCCTAAGGCTCACTATTTGGCAGCCCCATAGCCCCCTATAGTTCACTACTTGGCAGCCCCATCGCCCCCCAAGGCTCACTATTTGGCAGCCCCATCGCCCCCCAAGGCTCACTATTTGGCAGCCCCATAGCCCCCGTAGACTCACTATTTGGCAACCCCATCGCCCCCCAAGGCTCACTATTTGGCAGCCCCATTGCCCCCCAAGGCTCACTATTTGGCAGCCCCATCGCCCCCCAAGGCTCACTATTTGGCAGCCCCATCGACCCCCAAGGCTCACTATTTGGCAGCCCCATCGCCCCCCAAGGCTCACTATTTGGCAGCCCCATTGCCCCCCAAGGCTCACTATTTGACAGCCCCATCGCCCCCCCAAGGCTCACTATTTGGCAGCCCGATAGCCCCCCAAGGCTCACTATTTGGCAGCCCCATCGCCCCCCCAGGCTCACTATTTGGCAGCCCCTTCGCCCCCCAAGGCTCACTATTTGGCAGCCCCATTGCCCCCCAAGGCTCACTATTTGGCAGCCCCATCGCCCCCCAAGGCTCACTATTTGGCAGCCCCATCGACCCCCAAGGCTCACTATTTGGCAGCCCCATTGCCCCCCAAGGCTCACTATTTGGCAGCCCGATAGCCCCCCCAAGGCTCACTATTTGGCAGCCCCATCGCCCCCCAAGGCTCACTATTTGGCAGCCCCTTCGCCCCCCAAGGCTCACTATTTGGCAGCCCGATAGCCCCCCCAAGGCTCACTATTTGGCAGCCCCATCGCCCCCCAAGGCTCACTATTTGGCAGCCTCATCGCCCCCCAAGGCTCACTATTTGGCAGCCCCATTGCCCCCCAAGGCTCACTATTTGGCAGCCTCATCGCCCCCCAAGGCTCACTATTTGGCAGCCTCATCGCCCCCCAAGGCTCACTATTTGGCAGCCCCATCGCCCCCCAAGGCTCACTATTTGGCAGCCCCATCGCCCCCCCAAGGCTCACTATTTGGCAGCCCCATCGCCCCCCAAGGCTCACTATTTGGCAGCCCCATCGCCCCCCAAGGCTCACTATTTGGCAGCCCCATCGCCCCCCCAAGGCTCACTATTTGGCAGCCCCATCGCCCCCCAAGGCTCACTATTTGGCAGCCCCATCGCCCCCCAAGGCTCACTATTTGGCAGCCCCATCGCCCCCCCAGGCTTACTATTTGGCAGCCCCATAGCCCCCTGTCACGGGTTAAGATTGCAGGGTGACAATAAAACCCTGGCAGGTGTGTTGTTAACCCCCTCTCCCCCCCCCCTTCCCCCTTTTGCCCCTCCCTCTCCCCCCTTCCACTCAGCACCGGCGATCGGGAGGGAAAGAAGGACAGAGAGAAGAGAGTTGGAAAAATTAAAGATGTTTTACTAATGCTACTAATAAGAATAGAGAAAATAATACAAAATATACAAAACCAATCTTGAAAGTCTCAGCAACTGCAGAGCCGGCACCCAAAGTCCTGGATTGGACTCTGCAGCCACCGGAGCTGGATTCGGTCTCTCACTAGGCCTCAGTTCTCAGGGATGAGTAGCAAGATCCTCTCCTAATGTCGGCCATAAGGAAAAAGGGACGAGATCCTCGTGATCTCCCACTTTTATATGAAGTATTCACGTGAATGGAATGTTATACACAGTTGGTCAGTTTCTTGGTCACTTTTTTCTCGTCGTCCCTCTCGCGAGATGTCCATCCATGCTTATCAATATGTTTGCATTCCATTGCTAGGTTTACCAAAACATGGGTCTGGTTCTCCAGGAAAGTGTAGTTAATATGAAGGCTTTAGCTGACAGGCAAAATTCACTGAAAGATAAACTTGTTTTTAGCAAAACCAGGACATTCCACCCCTTATAATATGCCATTCACTGAATACTTAAACCTTATCAATACAATCTATGAACACAATCTAATTAATCACTACTACTATATATATATATACATATATACACAGGAGTAATTAATCAGTGGACCATCCTTTAAAAGGTTCATTAAGTTCATTTTGTCACAACAGTCTCCCAGGGCAGGAAAAGTGGTGCAAGTGCATCTCATGACCACTGTTTGTGGGTTAAAGACATCAACTTCGAAGAATTTGTCAGGCGCCCCTCGAAGAAGTTAGCTCTGGTTTCATCATCACTGTTTTGATCTGAAAGACACTTATTAAATACTGTTAGTATGGCAATTCACATCCTGCAGTTCAGTATTGAATATTTTCACCTAAACTCAAATCCCCTTGAGGTACACACCAAACTTCTCCATCCTTAAGCATCACCCACCAGGTGCTGCCAGGTCCCTGGGCAAAAACAATCCCACGAATGGGCTTGATTTGCCTGAGGCAGGAGTAACCCAGACTGCCTTTCCTAACATGTTTTTCATGTGTACTACAGGGACTTTATCTCCTTCTACAGTCCGTAGAATTTCTGATTGGGCAGGCCCGGCTCGATTGGTTGATCCCCTGGTGTTGACCAACCAAGTGGCTTTTGCTAAATGTGAATCCCAGTTTTTAAAGGTTCCACCACCAAGTGCCTTTAGTGTAGTTTTTAGCAAACCATTGTACCTTTCAATTTTCCCAGAGGCTGGTGCATGATATGGAATATGATATACCCACTCAATACCGTGTTCTTTGGCCCAATTGTCTATAATACTGTTTTTGAAATGAGTACCATTGTCTGATTCAATTCTTTCTGGCGTACCGTGTCGCCAAAGGACTTGCTTTTCAAGGCCCAAGATAGTATTTCGGGCTGTAGCATGAGGTACGGCATATGTTTCCAACCATCCAGTGGTTGCTTCCACCATTGTAAGTACATAACGCTTACCTTGACGTGTTTGTGGAACTGTAATATAATCAATCTGCCAAGCTTCTCCATACTTATACTTTAACCATCGCCCCCCATACCATACAGGCTTTAACCGTTTTGCTTGTTTGATTTCGGCGCAAGTTTCACATTCATGAATAACCTGTGAAATAGTGTCCATAGTTAAATCCACCCCTCGATCGCGAGCCCATTTATATGTTGCATCCCTACCTTGATGCCCTGAAGCATCATGGGCCCACCGAGCTAGGAAAAGTTCACCTTTATGTTGCCAGTCCAAGTCCACCTCAGCTACTTTAATCTTAGCAGCTTGATCTGCTAGTTGGTTGTTTTGATGTTCCTCGGTGGCTCGACTTTTAGGCACATGAGCATCCACATGCCGAACTCTCACAGGCAGGCTCTCTAGCCGAGCAGCAATATCTTGCCACAGTGTGGAGCCCAAATGGGTTTACCTCTGCACTGCCAGTTGCTTTTCTTCCATTGCTGTAGCCACCCCCACAAGGCATTTGCTACCATCCATGAGTCAGTATAGAGATAAAGTATTGGCCACTTCTCTCGTTCAGCAATGTCCAAAGCCAGCTGGATGGCTTTCACTTCTGCAAATGGACTCGATTCACCTTGTCCTTCAGTGGCTTCTGTAACTTGTCGTGTGGGACTCCACACGGCAGCTTTCCACCTTCGATGTTTTCCTACCAGACGACAGGATCCATCTGTGAACAGTGCATACTGCTTATCAGTCTCTGAAAGAGTATTATATGGTGGTGCTTCTTCAGCACGTTTTACTTCCTCCTCATCTGGAGACATCCCAAAGTCTTTGCTTTCTGGCCAGTCTGTAATCACTTCTAAGATCCCTGGGCGACTGGGACTTCCAATTCGAGCTCGTGGCGTGATCAATGCAATCCATTTACTCCACGTAACTTCGGTCGCACGATGTGGAGAGGGAACCGTCCCTTTGAACATCCAGCTCAGCACCGGCAGTCGCAGTGCCAGGAGGAGCTGTGCTTCAGTACCGATCACTTCAGAAGCAGCTCGAACTCCTTCATATGCTGCTAGTATCTCTTTTTCAGTTGGAGTATAGTTGGCCTCAGATCCTTTGTATCCTCGACTCCAAAAACCTAAGGGTCGACCTCGGGTTTCTCCTGGTGCTTTCTGCCAGAGGCTCCAGGTAAGTCCATTATCTCCGGCTGCGGTGTAGAGCACATTTTTAACATCTAGTCCAGTCCGAACTGGTCCAAGGGCCACCGCATGAGTTATCTCACGCTTAATTTGTTCAAAGGCTTGTCGTTGTTCAGGGCCCCACTCAAATTGGTTCTTTTTTGGAGTCACTCGATAGAGAGGGCTCACAATGTGGCTGTAGTCAGGGATATGCATCCTCCAAAAACCTACAACGCCCAAGAAAGTCTGTCTCCTTTTTATTAGTAGGTGGAGACATTGCTGCAATTTTGTTGATCACATCCATTGGGATCTGACGACGGCCATCTTGCCATTTTATTCCTAAAAACTGGATCTCTCGTGCAGGTCCCTTGACCTTGCTTCGTTTTATGGCAAAACCAGCATCCAAAAGAATCTGAATTATGCTCTCACCTTTCTCGAAGACTTCTTTCGCTGTGTCACCCCATACGATGATGTCATCAATATATTGCAGGTGTTCTGGAGCTTTACCTTGCTCCAGCGTGGTCTGGATCAGTCCATGGCAGATGGTAGGACTGTGTTTCCACCCCTGGGGCAAGCGATTCCACGTGTACTGGATGCCTCTCCAGGTGAAAGCAAACTGCGGCCTGCACTCTGCTGCTACAGGAATAGAGAAAAATGCATTAGCAATGTCAGTTGTAGCATACCACTTAGCTGCCTTTGACTCCAGTTCAAATCGCAGTTCTAGCATGTCAGGCACAGCAGCACTCAGTGGTGGGGTAACTTCATTCAGGCCACGATAGTCTACAGTTAGTCTCCACTCGTCACTAGACTTACGCACTGGCCAGATTGGGCTGTTAAAAGGTGAGCGAGTCTTACTGATCACACCCTGGCTTTCCAATTGACGGATCAACTTCTGGATAGGAATCGAAGAGTCTCGGTTGGTGCGATATTGCCGGCGATGCACCGTCGTGGTAGCAATTGGCACCTGCTGATTGTCAACCATCAGCAGTCCTACAACAGAAGGATCATCTGAAAGACCAGGCAAATCAGACAGATGTTGAACTTTCTCAGTGTCCACAACTGCTATACCAAATGCCCACCTATACCCTTTTGGGTCCTTAAAATACGCTCTCCTGAGGTAGTCTATGCCAAGGATGCACGGAGCATCTGGACCAGTCACAATGGGATGCTTTTGCCAGTTTTTTCCAGTTAGGCTCATTTCAGCCTCTACAGCAGTCAGTTCCTGGGATCCCCCAGTCACTCCAACAATATTGATGGATTGCATTCCTTTATAATTAGAAGGAATTATTGTGCACTGAGCACCAGTGTCCACTAAAGCTTTGTACTCCTGGGGGTGTGTTGTACCAGGCCATCGTATTTGTACAGTCCAATAAACTCTGTTATGCCTTTCCTCCACCTGGTTGGAGGCAGGGCACCTCTAATTTCTGTTTTGCACAGTCTCTGGGTGTGAATTAGAGGTTCCTTCAAGAGCATCAGAATCTCTTCTGCTCCTTTTGTAAACTGGAGCAGCCACCTTCCTAGGAGTTTTTCCTTTGATCTCACGTACTCGTTCTTGAAGTTCTGAGGTAGGTCTTCCATGCCACTTATTCATGTTTTCTCCCTGCTCATGTAGGAAGAACCACAGTGAACCTCTTTTTGTGGGCTGCCTCTGTCCTCTCTCTCGAGACTGGAAACGCCTTTTCCTAACAGCTGAAACATAGGTTTGTGCAGGTCGTGAATGGTATGTGTCTTCTCTGAGTTCTTTGATTTCTTGCAACAGCTTTTCAAACAGGTCATCAGATTTTTCACACAGTTTCTCTACAGCAGAGACACAAGCCCGTAGAGAACCAGCAAGGCTGTCCTCAAAGTTCCGGAGCTGCTCAATCACTTTCAGTAATATCTTGTGCACCTCCAGCTGACCAGACCGTTCCTGCCAATGACTTAGCATATGCAGGTGGTGCACTTTGTACAAATCTGCGCCACAGAGGTCGTGTACAATTGATTCTATCTGGGTCTGTCCCCTCTTGGCTGTTTGGTCCAAAATAGATGATCTCTTGCACAGCTAATTCTCTCAGGAACTGAATACCTCTCTCCATAGTATTCCATTTCCCTAACTTGGATATACAATCTTCCTTGTAGGGAAATCTTACTTTCACAGCTGCCAGGAGTCGGGTCCAGAGAGTAGTGGCATTAGACTCTCTTGCAATTGCCCTATCAATGGTGGAATCTCTTGACAGAGATCCCAGCTGCCTGGCTTCACCACCTTCCAATTCAATTGTTCCTGCCCCATTGTCCCAGCATCGGAGCAGCCAGGTTAAAATATTCTCGCCTTCACGACGACTAAAGTCTTTTCGCAGATCTTTCAGCTCACCTGGAGAGAAGGACCGAGTGGTGGTCACTTCATCTCCTCCCTGTCCTGATGATGATGATGCCCCTTGGGTTGATGTTGGCCCTGTGCCATCATCTGCTGCACGGGTAGTCTTTCTAGTGACTTTCTTACAACCGGCAACTGATGCTGATATGGGTTTACCATCATTTGATTCATTTCCAGAGTCTGAATGACTGTCACAGTGGTTACTGTGGTTACAGCAGCAACAGTGCCCAGTGTCTGAAGGAAGGGGGGCTGCCTTTGGTGCTGGAGAAGTAACGTTATCAGCAATGGCCTTGACAGAACTCTGCGTAGGAGCTGTACCTTCAGCCTGCGAAGCCGCGGTTGGGACGGCAGCAGCTGCAGCTTTTGCTGTTTTGCTCTTTCTCGAGTGGCCAGGAGAGCTTTTTGCTAAAGCTTCCAAAGACGCACCGCAAATCTCAGGACAACAAAGAGACGCAAACCTCCTGTTGAACGCCATTTCTCTTAACAGTAACAGAAACTGACACACATTCAGCAAACCGGATAACACCATCACAGTTCTATCAAAACTCCAAGGATATTCAAAATTCTCTAAAACATTTGCGAACTCCCCTAGCGATAAAACTAAAGTATTGTTAGTCAGCCTTTCTAAAGATTCGCTCGACCAATTAGCAAACACAGAGCCATACTGCTCTTTAATCTCTCTTGGAGGCTTTTCAAGGTAAAGCAGAAGTGAGTAGAAATTCATTAGCGGCTGCAGTACAATGAAATAAACCAGTGACAAACCACACAGTATCATCATGATCATTGTCCAGTTCCTTGTTGTTATATAATGAATACTTCGATTTAAAAAGAAAGCCCAACACAGATATGGAATCAGTGAGCACAATGTAGAAAACAACTGATACAACTTATGCCACAACATCTTTAAATCAGTGTAATTCACTTTGCCTTAATACCACTAAATAATATCCAAAGCAAACAGACACGCGAGTATCACAACTCTATGAGTTGGCACCGTGCCAAGAAAACTGAAAGGTACATCAGAGCAGTAGAAAGCCAAAAATCTTCAAATTTACCCCTTTCTTGCCCCACGTTGGGCGCCAAATATCTGTGGAGGGTTAAGATTGCAGGGTGACAATAAAACCCTGGCAGGTGTATTGTTAACCCCCTCTCCCCACCACTTCCCCCTTTTGCCCCTCCCTCTCCCCCCTTCCACTCAGCACAGGCGATCGGGAGGGAAAGAAGGACAGAGAGAAGAGAGCTGGAAAAATTAAAGATGTTTTACTAATGCTACTAATAAGAATAGAGAAAATAATACAAAATATACAAAACCAATCTTGAAAGTCTCAGCAACTGCAGAGCCGGCACCCAAAGTCCTGGATTGGACTCTGCAGCCACCGGAGCTGGATTCGGTCTCTCACTAGGCCTCAGTTCTCAGGGATGAGTAGCAAGATCCTCTCCTAATGTCGGCCATAAGGAAAAAGGGACGAGATCCTCGTGATCTCCCACTTTTATATGAAGCATTCACGTGAATGGAATGTTATACACAGTTGGTCAGTTTCTTGGTCACTTTTTTCTCGTCGTCCCTCTCGCGAGATGTCCATCCATGCTTATCAATATGTTTGCATTCCATTGCTAGGTTTACCAAAACATGGGTCTGGTTCTCCAGGAAAGTGTAGTTAATATGAAGCTTTAGCTGACAGGCAAAATTCACTGAAAGAGAAACTTGTTTTTAACAAAACCAGGACACTCCATCTGAACAGCTGCACATAGCAGCTTGTGTAAAACAGATACTCTGTTCTCCCCTAGGGCAGGAGACAGAGCCCACACCGAGTCCACCTTTCCCTAGGTGAGTTGCTACCCATAACTTCTGCCCTTGGATTTCACATTTTTCCAATTTTGTTCTGTCATAACACCCAGAATTAACATGAGTGTGCTAACTGAGAACATCCTGTGTCAGTCGTCCTATTCTCACGCGCTCATAGCATTTGGTACAGGGGTTGGCCAGGCTAAGTTGGGAACAGTAAGTCCCCACTCCTAGCAAGAGGATCAGGTCCAGGTTTCTACACCACCTGCCTCTCTGGCCGACCAGGTTGCAGCCGCAGCCGAGTTCGTCATCTTCTCGGCAGCAAGGGCGGCGTGGAGTCGAGGACGTTCTCGGCGCACCCCAGGGATTTCTCTGGAGGTGGCTCCGGTATGTACGTATGTAAATGGCATTTTAAAGTAATGAGCTGCCCAGTGGGGCTGTTTTCCTTTTCTACCTTTTTTTTTGGAGTGAATCAATGGGGGGACTCGGGGGGTGACGATGATGTTACCGGAGGAGCAGGCCAGCGAGAGATGGGGGCTCACAGCCCCAAAATGCCTGAAGAATCAGGGTGTTCAGCGGCACTGTGGCGAGGAGAAATTTCTCCCTGTCCGCTGCAGGGAAAACAGAACAATCCCCCATCAAAGCTGTCCTAGAGAAATACTTGCTGTTTGTCATTCAGGCTCTAGAACGGCCCAGTGTCCCGTTAAAGGTTGCGGTGGTGCGGGTCAGGGATCCCCAGGCTGTGCCGGGACCACAGGACGGCTGCTGGGGGAACCAAAGTCCAGGACAACTTCTCAGAGGTAAGAACCTTTCGATTTGTTCTCCTCAGGACACGTCCCTTTGCCTCTGGACCCCTCACAAGCTTACTCGCCTAATGTCGCCATAAGCAGAAGGGACGAAAAAGGGCCAAGAGGACAAGATCCTCATGATCTCCCACTTTTATATGAAGTATTCACGTGAATGGGATGTTATACACAGTCGGTCAGTTTCTCGGTCACCTGTTTCTTGTTGCCCCTCTTGCAAGATGTGAATCTGACCTTAGCAACAAGTTAGCATTCCATTGCTCTGTTTACCACAACACGTATCTGGTTCTCCAGGAAAATGCAGCTAATATGAAGCTTTAGCTGACAGGCAAATTCACTAAAAGAGAAACTTGTTTTGTAACAAAACCAGCACAGCCCCCCACCGCGATCCCCTCAGAACTCCTCTGATTCCCATCTGCTCCTCTCAGGACAGCTCTGCTTGTCTTTTTGGGGCCCTGAGAGCCCCCATTGACCTTCTTTTACCTACCTTTGTTGTTGTTGCCAGCCTATCCTGGTGTTTTCCATCCTTCGGGACTTCCTTGTTACTGTTGTGAGAGTCAGAGAGAAAATGAGGAGTCTGTGTGACTTACAACTGTCATTGTTGATCTGCAGTGTTTTAGAGACGGATTCTTGCAGGATTGATTTCTGGTTTGTCCTTCCCTCCTCCCCAGAACGCGGCGCTGGTGCGAGTTCCCCAGTACACGTGTGTGTGTCCAGCCGGTCCGTCTGGGGGCGAGCGCGTCAGGGTGGGCAGACGGCTGAACGGACGCGCTGTCAGCGGCTGCCGGACGAGCTGGGACTTCTTCGACCGTGTCCAGCCTTGTGCGTGTGGTTTGTTTTCACTTGCAGGCTGAAACAGCAGTTTCCTTAACGAAAAACACCCCAGCATGTCCCCCAACCCCCAACAAAAATAACGCCAGAACTGCCACCGAAAAAAACACAGGGAGGTTTTAAACGCACTGTTGGCGGAGCCGGCACCGACGATCTCTGGACTCATCGAGGCGCTGCGGTGGGTTTTCCTGGAAATTCCAAGGCCCTGGTGTGTTATTATTGTAACTACTTACTTACTGTAAGACATTTAGAACGAAAACGTAAATAAGAGTAACCAGAAGAGTCTTTGGGAGTAAATAATGCCTGTCATCTACTCTAGCTGTTACTCAAAACTCTGCAGACAGTAATTATCTCCAGTTGATGTAGTAAAATTTAAAAGAGTGGAATATAAATACTGGAGCACTAATTGGAAGTAATACCTGTAGAGAAAAAAACTCTAGTTTATATCTATAATAAAAAATAATGTGTGCTAGTTAATCCGGCTGGTAGTAATGTAATGATAAAAATGTTAGAGTGTAAATAAATGAAATTATTTAGGCATGAGCAATAACTGAATTTAATTTCAGCCATTACTTGGTGAACTAGGCAGCAGTTATTCCCAATCTGAATCCTAGTTTAAAAACACATTGTTTGGAATTCCTTTGAAATGGTAAAGGCAGAAAACTAATGTGGAGTCATTGGTAGCTCCATTTGCACAACCATTATGAAATAAACTGCAGGCACGAATGACTGCATAGGAAACAAAGTAAGGAAGCTTTAGATTTTAAACAGCATTGGAAAGTAATCGGGAGTGTTTAGTATTTAAATTATAACAGAGCCATGAGATTGGAGGCAACAAAGCTCAGAACCAGACGGAGTCAAAATGTTACTTCTTTTTTTTTAAAGAGAAGTAAAAAGGAACCACTAAATAGTGGCTGTTTATAAATAGAGGTATTAAAAAGTTCCCAGGCAGTAATGATTCCCAACAGAACAGTAAAAGATATGTAGATGTAAAATAAAATCAGAAAACAGTGAGTTATGACAGTCTGAATTTAACCACAGCTTTTCTGGGGTTGTGCAAGAACATGACCAGTATTAATTACTTCTGAGTTAAAATAAGGGACAGCAAACTCGATGTGGTTAACAACAGTTAATTTTAATTTTTCAGTGTGCTGTCCAGTCTGGCCTCTCCCTCCAAGGGCGTGGTCTGACAAAGCCACACCCCCAACTCCACCCCGTCCAAGCTCCGCCCCTGCCCGTCTGTGCCCTCCGTGGGGGCGTGTCCCTTACAGACCCCTCCCCTTTCATCCCACCCCCAGCAGCATGATGCGTCGAGGCCCCGCCCCAAGCTCCACCCGCAAACTCAGCCCCTGCTAAACCACGCCCCCTCAGAGCACGTGCTGTACAGAGCCCACCCTTATCTCGGCTCCACCCCTCCCTTCCTAAGCCACGCCCCCTTCGGGCGTGCCCCTCCCTACCCCAAGAGGCTCCTCCTATGGGGGCGTGACATGCGGAGGCTCCACCCCCAGGCAGACCTCCCAATGGGCGTGTCCTCCCAGTCCCCGCCCCTCAGCACTGACCCCACCCGCGTGGGTGGGGCCACACTCAGCTGCGCGCGCTGCGGCCCCCCCCCCCCCATAGGTGACCCCAAAGTAACTCCATAGCAGCCCTATGGCTGCCCCACCGGTACCGCTATAGCAGCCCCGTTCCTGCCCCATAAGCTCCAGACACGCCTCTGAAGAGCCCCCACAGCAGCCACTTCAGTGCCCCGCAGGTTATCACCACAGCCGCCCCTCCCGCCCCACGGCCGCCGCTCGGGACCCCCGGAGCCCCCGGCCCCGCACCCGCCCGCAGCCCCGCAGCGCGCGGGCTCGCGCCCCCGGTGCCGGTGAAGCCGCGTCCTGGCTGCGGCCGGAGAAGCCGCCGGTTCCCGCCCCCACATCCCCGATCGCTGCTGCTGCCGCGGCCGGAGAAGCCGCCGCTTTTTCGCCCCCCCCACATCCCCGATCGCTGCTGCTGCCGCGGCCAGAGAAGCCGCCGCTTTTTCGCCCCCCCACATCCCCGATCGCTGCTGCTGCCGCGGCCAAAGGAGCCGCCGTGTTCCGCCCCGGACATCCCCCGATCGCTGCTGCCGGAGGAGCCGCTGCGGCCGAAGGAGCCGCCCGTTTTCCGCTCAGCCCCGACTGTCCTCCTTCCTCCTCAATCGCCGCCCCACGCCGCCATGACGTCTCCTCTGCCGCCATCTTGTCTCCCTCTTCTGTTCGCATTCGCTACTTTATACCGAGGGAGGGAGGAGGCGCTCGCTGATTGGCTGACGGTGTCAGCCATGGAAGTCGTCCATTGGCTCATCCCCACGTGGGGTTCTCAGAGGGGGTGAGAGGAAGGCGCTGATTGGTCACCGTGTCGCTGAGGGGAGGAAGGCACTGATTGGTCACTGCCTTTCTGCCAAATTTCGCGCTCCCAGTAACCGGCGCTGATTCGCTAGCGCTCCTGAGGTAGAAAAGGCGCTGATTGGTCGCCGTTTTCCCGCCGACGTTCGCCCATAGCAACGAAGCGCTGATTGGGCAGCGCGGCTGAGGGGGGGCGGCTCGTCCATTGGCCGGAGGGCGGGCGGGGGGCGGGACAACGAGGTGATAAAGGGGGCGGCGCAGGGCGCGCGCGGGACCACACACGTGGAGGCGGCAGCGGCCGCGCGAGCTCCTCAGCGCTGACGAACGGGCTGAGCACCCCCCCCCCCCCCCTCCGCGGCGGGAAACCCGAGAGCGGCCGGAATCGGGTAACGGGGGGGTTAGGGCGGTAATTATCGTGCGCGTGTTAATTGCGGCTCGGCGGGTTAATGAGCGAGCGGCGGGCGGGGGTGGGTTTGGGGGTTTTGATCGGAATTGGGGTTTTAAAGCCGCGGGTTGGGTGGGGGGGCGGTTAAGGCTCCCGGAGCCGCTTTAACGGTTCGAATCGTTGTGTTGGAAGCGGGAGGAGCCGGGTCGGGGCTTTTCTCAGCAATTCGGCTTTTAAAAGTTTTTTTTACGTACTTTTTGGGTATTTTGGTGCCGATTTGTGCCAAAAGGCGCCTTTAAAATCTGTTTATTGAGGGTTTATCGGGAGAATTAAAGTTCAAAGCTCGGGGGGATTTGGGGCTTTTCCCGGGATTGTGAGTCCCAGTCAGGGTTTTAGAGCCCTTGTTTATTTGAATTGTTGTGTTCAAAGCGCTGTTGGCGGTTTTGTTCCCCGCGGGTCGGGCCGGGCTCCTGCAGCTCTGCACTGTCCATCGCTCGGCGCTCGGAGCCGCTCGGGCCGTTGGGCTCCATCGGCTTTTAAAGGTTCGTTTATCGCGTTTGGAGCCCGAGCGGCCGATTCGCCGCTTTAGAGCTTTTGAATCCACTGTGATCAGAATTTCTGCAGTAGATTGATGTTTAGAGCCGGGGGGATTCGGGGCTGTTTCCAGGGTTGCGAGTCCAAATGCTTTTTTTTTTCTTTTAACCGCTTATTAATTTAAATTATTATATTTAAACGGGGCTTTTTGAGGTTTTATGAGGGTTTTTTTTGAGCATTTTGGGCGGTTCTGAGGCTCCTAAAGCCGCTTAATTGTTTAAATTATTAATTGTTAAAAGAATTTAAATAGTTGTCGAAATCAGTGTGTAAATGATTGTATTTAAAGTCGGGAGGGGCATTTCGGTGCTTTTTGGGGGTTTGGGGCTGAATTCACTTTATTGAACGTGTCTGGGGGGGTCCCAGATCTGGTGCTGATTTGCGCCCCAAAAAAAGCTTTAAAAATCTATTTATTTACAATTTACTGAATTAATATTTAAGCGGGAACAAATTCGGCTTTTTAACCCGCCGCCATTTTGTCTCCCCGTCCCGTTCTCCCCCCACGCTGAGGGGCCGAGGAGCCGCTCGCTGATTGGCCGGTGCCGTCTGGCGGGAAAGCCTCCCGCTGGCCCCGCCCCGCGCGCTGTCTCGAGGAGAGGAAGGTGAACCCGCTGCATTGGTTACATGGGATTTTACATTTAGTTATGGATTTTAATTTAGTTTAAATTAATTATAATTTATTATTTATTTTATTAAATAATATATTAATATTAAATGTATAGATAAAATCCATATAGTAATATACTACAATAAGATATAATATGATGAATAGCAGAAATATATATAATATATAATCTGATATAATTAACTGATCAACTAATATTCAATGATATTACTTAATGTAATTTATAATTAATATATAATGGCATAATATAATGATATATAACTTAATATTGTAATAATAATATTCATTATATAATATTAATATCTATATTAATATATAATTTCTATGTAATGTATCTAATCTATTTTTACATAGATATCTTATTATATAAAGCTGTGAGGGACCATATTTGGGCGGGTTTTTGAGATTTTTAAGGCTGCTTGGTCTCAAATTCAATTTACTTCATTTTGGGGCTGTTTTTAGGATAATTTGTGCTCAAAGAAGCTTTTAAGATCCATTTTTTTGGCAGTTAATTTGCTCACTGGGTTAATACTGAAGCGGGGGGATTCGGGGCTGTTTCCCAGGACTGTGACACAAATAACGGCCCTTTCCTTCCCTTTCCCACTGCAGCTCCTGCTCAGAGAACAGCGAAGGCAGCCTGGCCGCCCCCCTCCGGCTGACTGCGCCCCCCAACTCCGGCTGCCTGCGCCCCCCAACTCCGGCTGCCTGCGCCCCCCAACTCCGGCTGACTGCGCCCCCCAGCTCCGGCTGACTGCGCCCCCCAACTCCGGCTGGCTGCGCCCCCCAACTCCGGCTGACTGCGCCCCCCAGCTCCGGCTGACTGCCCCCCCAACTCCGGCTGCCTGCGCTCCCCAGCTCCGGCTGGCTGTGCCCCCCAACTCTGGCTGGCTGCGCCCCCCAGCTCCGGCTGCCTGCGCCCCCAGCTCCGGCTGCCTGCGCCCCCCAACTCCGGCTGCCTGCGCCCCCCAGCTCCGGCTGGCTGCGCCCCCCAGCTCCGGCTGGCTGCGCCCCCCAACTCTGGCTGACTGCGCCCCCCAACTCCGGCTGGCTGCGCCTCCACTGCACACCATGGCGGGGACGGGAGGGGGGATCACAAGGGTCTATGGGGCGGTGTGGGGGTCAGGGCGCCTATGAGGTCAACAGGGCTGTTGTGGGGAGAAACACCCCTGAAGAGGCTGAACACCCTGCAGGTGAGTGAACCACACGCTGACACACAGTGACCCACAGTGCTCCATAGCACCTCCATTCTGCCCTATAGATCACAACACTGCCCCACAGCACCCTATAGCTCCTGTACTCTGCCCCATACATCCACAGTAGTGCCCCCCAGCACCCCATGGCTCCTGCACTCTGCCCTGTAGATACCCAGTACTGCCGCACAGCACCATATAGCTCCTGTACTCTGCCCTATAGATGCCCAGTACTGCCGCACAGCACCATATAGCTCCTGTACTCTGCCCTATAGATGCCCAGTAGTGCCCCACAGCACCATATAGCTCCTGTACTCTGCCCCATAGATGCCCAGTACTGCCCCACAGCACCATATAGCTCCTGTACTCTGCCCCATACATCCACAGTAGTGCCCCCCAGCACCATATAGCTCCTGTACTCTGCCCTATACATCCACAGTAGTGCCCCCCAGCACCCCATGGCTCCTGCACTCTGCCCTATAGATGCCCAGTACTGCCCCACAGCACCATATAGCTCCTGTACTCTGCCCTATAGATGCCCAGTACTGCCCCCCAGCAACATGTAGATCCTGTACTCTGCCCCATACATCCACAGCAGTGCCCCCCAGCACCATATAGCTCCTGTACTCTGCCCCATACATCCACAGTAGTGCCCTCCAGCACCCCATGGCTCCTGTGCTCTGCCCTGTAGATGCCCAGTACTGCCGCACAGCACCATATAGCTCCTGTACTCTGCCCCTACATCCACAGCAGTGCCCCCCAGCACCATATAGCTCCTGTACTCTGCCCTATAGATGCCCAGTAGTGCCCCCCAGCACCATATAGCTCCTGTACTCTGCCCCATACATCCACAGTACTGCCCCCAGTACCATATAGCTCCTGTACTCTGCCCCATACATCCATAGTAGTGCCTCCCAGCACCGAATGACTCCTGCACTCTGCCCTATAGATGCCCAGTACTGCCCCCCATTACCATATAGCTCCTGTACTCTGCCCCATACATCCACAGTAGTGCCCCCCAGCACCATATAGCTCCTGTACTCTGCCCCATGCATCCACAGTACCGCCCCCAGCACCATATAGCTCCTGTACTCTGCCCCATATATCCACAGTAGTGCCCCACAGCACCATACAGCTCCTGTAGTCTGCCCCATACATCCACAGTAGTGCCCCCCAGCACCCCATGGCTCCTGCACTCTGCCCCATAGATGCCCAGTAGTGCCTCCCAGCACCATATAGCTCCTGTACTCTGCCCCATACATCCACAGTAGTGCCCCCCCGGCACCATATAGCTCCTGTACTCTGCCCCATAGATGCCCAGTAGTGCTCCCCAGCACCATATAGCTCCTGTACTCTGCCCCATACATCCATAGTAGTGCCCCCCAGCACCCCATGGCTCCTGCACTCTGCCCCATAGATGCCCAGTAGTGCCCCACAGCACCATAGAGCTCCTGTACTCTGCCCCATACATGCACAGCAGTGCCCCCCAGCATCCCATGGCTCCTGTACTCTGCCCTAAAGATGCCCAGTACTGCCCCACAGCACCATATAGCTCCTGTACTCTGCCCTATAGATGCCCAGTACTGCCCCACAGCACCATATAGCTCCTGTACTCTGCCCTATAGATGCCCAGTAGTGCCCCACAGCACCATATAGCTCCTGTACTCTGCCCCATAGATGCCCAGTACTGCCCCACAGCACCATATAGCTCCTGTACTCTGCCCTATAGATGCCCGGTACTGCCCACCAGCAACATATAGATCCTGTACTCTGCCCCATACATCCACAGCAGTGCCCCCCAGCACCATATAGCTCCTGTACTCTGCCCCATACATCCACAGTAGTGCCCTCCAGCACCCCATGGCTCCTGTGCTCTGCCCTGTAGATGCCCAGTACTGCCGCACAGCACCATATAGCTCCTGTACTCTGCCCCATACATCCACAGCAGTGCTCCCCAGCACCATATAGCTCCTGCACTCTGCCCTATAGATGCCCAGTAGTGCCCCCCCAGCACCATATAGCTCCTGTACATACATCCACAGTAGTGCCTCCCAGCACCCCATGGCTCCTGCACTCTGCCCTAGAGATGCCCAGTACTGCCCCCCAGCACCATATAGTTCCTGTACTCTGCCCCATACATCCACAGTAGTGCCCTCCAGCACCCCATGGCTCCTGCACTCTGCCCTGTAGATGCCCAGTACTGCCCCACAGCACCATATAGCTCCTGTACTCTGCCCCATACATCCACATTAGTGCCCCCCAGCACCCCATGGCTCCTGTACTCTGCCCTATAGATGCCCAGTAGTGCCCCACAGCACCATATAGCTCCTGTACTCTGCCCCATGCACCCACAGTAGTGCCCCCCAGCACCCCATGGCTCCTGCACTCTGCCCTGTAGATGCCCAGTACTGCCCCACAGCACCATATAGCTCCTGTACTCTGCCCCATACATCCACACTAGTGCCCCCCAGCACCCCATGGCTCCTGTACTCTGCCCCATAGATGCCCAGTAGTGCCCCCCAGCACCATATAGCTCCTGTACTCTGCCCCATACATCCACAGTAGTGCCCCCCAGCACCATATAGCTCCTGTACTCTGCCCCATGCATCCACAGTACCGCCCCCCAGCACCATATAGCTCCTGTACTCTGCCCCATACATCCACAGTAGTGCTCCCCAGCACCCCATGGCTCCTGCACTCTGCCTCATAGATGCCCAGTAGTGCCTCCCAGCACCATATAGCTCCTGTACTCTGCCCCATGCATGCACAGCAGTGCCCCCCAGCACCATATAGCTCCTGTACTCTGCCCCATACATGCACAGCAGTGCCCCCCAGCACCCCATGGCTCTTGTACTCTGCCCTAAAGATGCCCGGTACTGCCCCACAGCACCACATAGCTCTTGTAATTTGCCCCATACATCCACACTAGTGCCCCCCAGCACCCCAAAGTGACTCTACTCTGCTCCATAGACCCACAGTGCTGCCCCACAGGACCCCATAGGACTTGACTCTGCCCCTTAGACCCACAGAGTTGCCCCACAGCAGCCTGTAGGTGCTGCATTCTGCCCCGTTGGTGCAATGTGCTGCCCCACAGCACCACACACCTCTGTCCACCTGACCACCCCTCCCTCCTGACCACGCCTGCACTGCCCACTATGGGTGGGTCACAAGGGTCTATGGGGCGGGTGTGGGGGTCAGGGGGGCTGTGGGGTCAATGGGATTGTTGTCAGGTGAAACGCCCCTGAACAGTGAGTGACCCACACAGTGACCCACAGCAGCCCATAGCCCCTCTGCCCTATAGAGTCACTGCACCCCATAGCTGCTTTTACTCTGCCCCATAAATGGACAGCACTGCTCTACAGCACCCTATGTCTCCACTCTGCCCCATACATCACCCACAGCACCCTGTATCTTGTTTACTCTGCCCTATAGACCCACAGTGTAACCCCACAGCACCCCACAGTTCTTCTGCCCTATAGATCAACAGCACTGTCCCAGAAAACACCGTAGCTTGTTCACACTAGCCCATAGGCCAGCAATGCTGCCGCACAGCACACTGTAGCTCCTGCACCCTGCCCCATAGACCCACAGCAGTGCCCCACACATCCAGTCTGCCCTATACATCCACAGCACTGCTCTGCACCACCATATAGTTCCAGCACTCTGCCCCATTGATATGTAGCAGCCCACAGCTACTGGGTTCTGCGCATAGATCCACATTCCTGGGTCCCCTCACCCCACCAGATGTCCTGAGTTGCGATGCTGCACGGGGCCCTGTGCACAACAGAAAATGAGGGCAGCATGGCTGCTGGGCTCCACCCTGCTTGGAATCCAAGATGGCTGGGGGGGGCTGGCACCCCTGCTGGCACTGCCAGAGGGGCTGTTGATCTGGGCCGTGCTCAGGCGGCAGCTCCCGGCTGTATCGGCTGCTCCCATTGGCTGCCCCTGTGGCCCTGCACCCTGCCCATGGAACAAGATGGCTGCCCTGATGGGTGGCTGTATCGGCTGCTGTGTCCCTGCTGGTGGGCGGGGCCATGGCTGCCATGGCTGTGCTGGGAGGGTGGGGCTGAGGTGGGCGGGGCCTGCCTAGGGTGGCCATTTTGGGGTGGGGCCCAAGGTGGGTGGTGGGACCTGTGACTCTGTTTACCCCGATGGCCATCTTGGAAAAGGGCAGCGCTGTGCTGCTGCCATCCTGACATTGCTCCCCCAGGGCCATGCTGGGGGTTTTTTAACCTGGTTTTGGGGCCAATTTTCACCCAATAAAATTAAATAATGTAAAAAACCTTAAGCATGTGGTTTGTTCCATTTCCAGTGAGGAATTTGGGGGTGGGGTTTAGGGTTGAGGGTGGGGCTGAAAGTGTGGGCGGGGCCACTGCCAACCCCACCCCCCTCCCAAGCTCTCCCCAATGTGCCTTCCCGGAGGGGTGTGCCCCAACCAGGCCCCACCCCCTTTCCAAGCACTCCACCCTCCCAGCTGGGCTCCTCCCCCTTGACCCACACTTCCACCCCCATTGGTGGGCTCCCTGCAGGGGGTGTGGCCTACAGACCTACAACTCCTTCCCCGCCCCTGCTGAGCCGTGTACCTGACAGCATGACAGGGGCAGACAAAGCTCAGGAAGGACCAACAGAGCCAGGCAGGGCCTGAGAGCTTGACAAAGTCCGACAGGTCTCAACACTGCCTGACAAAGCCTGAGAGGGCCCGAGAGAGTTTGGCGGATCCTCACAGAGCCTGACAAAGCTTGACAGAGCCCAACAGGACCCGTCAGGGCCTGACAAATCTTGTCAGTTCCTGATAGAGCCTCAATGTGTATGACCGAGCCCTGGGGCCCTCAACAGAGCCTGAGAAATCTTGACAGGGCTCAGCAGAGCCCAACAGGTCTCGACAGAGCCCTACAGAGCCCATCGCAGCCTGATAGAGCCTGACTGACCCCAAGAGGTCTCGACAGAGCCCTACAGAGCCCATCGCCGCCTGATAGAACCTGACAGGCCCCAAGAGGTCTCAACAGAGCCCTACAGAGCCCATCAAAGCCTGATAGAGCCTGACAGACCCCAAGAGGTCTCGACAGGGCTTCACAAAAACCAGCAGTGGCTGACAGAGCCCGACAGGAGTGCAGGTGCTGTCATTTCCAGTGAGGGTCCAGGTGATTTGATAAGGGTGGTGGGCGGGGCCTGGGGTGATTGATCCCTCCCCTTTCCAGGGGATTGTGGGAAGGGGTGGGCGGGGCTCAGGGTATTTGAGCCCCAGTCCCCGGGTAGGGAGCTCACTCCGCTCCAGGATGGATTTGGTGCAGCTTCTCTGTTGCTCCTTCAGCAGTCAGCAGCTTTTGAGCCATTTCAGCTACGTGGGCAGACGTCTCAGGAGAAGCGGAGGTGTCCGTTTGAGGGAAGAGCTTCGGGCGCAGCAAAGGTTCAGTAGCAGCTGTAGTAGAAAGGTTGTTTGTCATTATGTTTCATTTGTTGATTCAGTTCCAGGGGCTTTGCATTTTCCAGTAGTTCCTGACCATGATGAAGATGGAGCATTGGTTATTGTATCTCCTTTCTATCTGCTCCCTAGAAAACCTAAGTTGACATCCATGCTGAGTCTCATTGTAGATGCAATAGCAGTAATAAAGTGCAGGTGCTGTCACTTCAAGTGAGATTCCAGGTAATTTGATAAGGGTGGTGGGCGGGGCCTGGGGTGATTGATCCCTCCCCTTTCCCAGGGGATTGTGGGCAGGGGTGGGTGGGGCTCAGGGTATTTGAGCCCCAGTCCCCGGGTAGGGAGCTCATTCCTTTCCAGGACGGCTCTGGTGCAGGTCCTCTGCCGCTCCTTTGGCAGTCGGCAGCTTTTGAGCCGTTTCAGCTACGTGGGCAGACGTCTTAGGAGAAGCGGAGGTGTTCGTTTGAGGGAAGAGCTTCGGGCGCAGCGAAGGTTCAGTAGCAGCTGTAGTAGAAAGGTTGTTTGTCATTATGTTTCATTTGTTGATTCAGTTCCAGGGGCTTTGCATTTTCCAGTAGTTCCTGACTACGATGAAGATGGAGTGTTGTTTTTTGGTTTGTATTGCTGTATTAATAGCTGTTAATATAATCTCTTCTCCTAGCAGAGTGTTTTGTTTCCAGAACCTTTGCAGCATGCAGCGGCCCCCGGTTGGTCATTCAAATGTACCTCCCGGAACTCAGCCAAGGTGAGCAATGACTCGTAGGCTACTACCGATAAATATCATGTGGGTGCCTAATGTACACATGTCCTTGCTTTCCTTATTGTAGGTGATGATGGAGAAAGCGACAACTGCAGGAAGATCCCTGTTAGCCCACGTCGCGTTTTCCTGTGTTGAAGATGGATTCGGTCCCTTGGCCCTCTGAAAGTTAAGTGGAGGCACGAGGGCTGGGAAGGGGCTGGGAATTGCAGGGAGGGTTTAAAGTTCTCAGACAGAAAAGGGCAGTCCAGGAGCAGTCCCCTTTGGGCAGATAAATGGCGTCAGGGACCTTAACGGTGCCATGCCAGCGTGTGCCGGGCAGGGCAGCTCCAGCCCGTGTCTGTTGTCGCGTAGTTCGGGAAGCCGCCTCGCGCCCCTCAGACGATCCCGGGGTATCATTGCGCTCCAGGGGCACGAAAGTCATTTCAAGCGCCATCCCGGGGTCTGGAAAACCGGTGCCGATCGGCGTAGCACCAATTGGCTGCCGGTTTTCTTGTATCAGTAGCCGAAAGGGTGCATGGTTCTTGCATCTTGAACATTTTTGGTCAGTTGTGTTTTACGGTGTAGTTCTGGGCTGTAACAGCAGCTCTGCTCTCTACCCATCCAGTCTAAGGGACTGGCACTTCTTCCCAGCATCTTGAAGGTTTTAAGTCTTGCAGCAGCTTCTTCTATTTGCACCCTCTCTGTGTGTTTGAGCCAGTGCCGCCGTCTCTGTGTGTTTGCGCCAGCGCCGCCGTCTCCTAAGGGGCTGTGCCGTTCGGCTCTTATTTTTTTCTGGAGTTGCAGTAGAGACTCCTCGCCTCACCGCTGCCTCCCTGCAGGTTCTTTTGATCGATGCAGTCTCTGGTTTGGAGTCGTTCTTGTTATAGAGCGTTTTTGGTGCTGTTGATGTGTTGTCTATAACGTTCTGAGGTGCGTCTGTGTGCGCACGTGCGCCTTTGGCTGGGAGCTGCTCTGCCCGGAGGCGTGGAGTCCGGGGTGGGTGGACGGAGCTCTAGGGGTGCACGGTTGATCTGTTGATGTGTTAAACTTCGCAGGCCAAGGTGGTGCAGTCATCTGGGATGGAGTAGCTGTGGGCAGGGGAGCGGACTGTCCCTTCCGCAGTGTTTTAGAGACTCAATTAGAGCTTCTGGTGGGATACCTAAACAGAAAGCAGACCTGTGGGATGGTCAAGCTGTTGATGATCGTCTGGGTGACTTGTTGAATACCTTGATTTCAGGTGCAGAGGGACAACTTGTCCTGGAAGAGCAGCAGAGGAGGCGAGCCGCACGCCATAAGCAGGTGGGTCGGTGCGTGGCGCCAGAGGGAAGCTGTGCCGTGTGGCTCTCGCTGAGCTTGCTTGTTTCTCTGTTTCCTAGGTGTTCCTGCAGACGCTGAAGAGGAACCCGGCGATGCTGGAAGATCCCTGTCAGTGCACGTGGCGTTTTCATCCGTTGAAGATGGATTCGGTCCCTTGGCTCTCTGAAAGCTAAGTGGAGGCTGGGGGGCTGGGAAGGGGCTGGGAACCGCAGGGAGGGGGGTAAAGTTCTGGTAAGGGAAAGGGCCGTCCAGGAACAGTCCCCTTTGGGCAGGTAAAGGGTCCAGGGAATTTCACAGTGCGACACCAGCGTGTGCCGGGCAGGGCAGCTCCAGCCTGTCTGCGTTGTGGTGTAGCTCGGGAAGCCTGCCTTGCGCCTGTCAGAAGATCCTGGGGTCTCGTTGTGCTCAAGGGGCACAACGTGCATCTCGGGTGCCATCCTGGGATCTGGATGCCAGTGCCAATTGGCTTGGTGCCAATTGGGTCCTGGATTGTTGTGTCATCAGCCAAAAGTGTGGATGGTGTTTGCATTTTGGATGTTTCCGGTCAGTTGTGATTTATGGTCTTGTTCTGGGCTGCATCATCAGCAGCTCTGCTCTCTACCCATCCAGTCTAAGGGACTGGCACTTCAAGATGCTGGGAAGAAGTTCTTAGTCTTGCAGCAGCCTCGTGTGTTTGCGCCAGTGCCGCCGTCTCTGTGTGTTTGCGCCAGTGCCGCCGTCTCTGTGTGTTTGCGCCAGCGCCGCCGTCTCCTAAGGGGCCGTGCCGTTCGGCTCTTATTTTTTTCTGGGGTTGCAGTAGAGGCTCCTCACCTCACCGCTGCCTCCCTGCAGGTTCTTTTGATCGATGCAGTCTCTGGTTTGGAGTCGTTCTTGTTATAGAGCGTTTTTGGTGCTGTTGATGTGTTGTCTATGACGTTCTGAGGTGCGTCTGTGTGCGCACGTGCGCCTTTGGCTGGGAGCTGCTCTGCCCGGAGGCGTGGAGTCAGGGGTGGGTGGACGGAGCTCTAGGGGTGCACGGTTGATCTGTTGACGTGTTAAACTGCGCAGGCCAAGGTGGTGCAGTCATCTGGGATGGAGTAGCTGTGGGCAGGGGAGCGGACTGTCCCTTCCCCAGTGTTTTAGAGACTCAATTAGAGCTTCTGGTGGGATACCTGAACAGAAAGCAGACCTGTGGGATGGTCAAGCTGTTGATGATCATCTGGGTGACTTGTTGAATACCTTGATTTCAGGTGCAGAGGGACAACTTGGCCTGGAAGAGCAACGGAGGAGGCGAGCCGCGCGCCATAAGCAGGTGGGTCGGTGCGTGGCGCCAGAGGGAAGCTGTGCCGTGTGGCTCTCGCTGAGCTTGCTTGTTTCTCTGTTTCCTAGGTGTTCCTGCAGACGCTGAAGAGGAACCCGGCGATGCTGGAAGATCCCTGTCAGCGCACGTGGCGTTTTCATCCGTTGAAGATGGATTCGGTCCCTTGGCTCTCTGAAAGCTGAGTGGAGGCTGGGGGGCTGGGAAGGGGCTGGGAACCGCAGGGAGGGGGGTAAAGTTCTGGTAAGGGAAAGGGCCATCCAGGAACAGTCCCCTTTGGGCAGGTAAAGGGTCCAGGGAATTTCACAGTGCGACGCCAGCGTGTGCCGGGCAGGGCAGCTCCAGCCTGTCTGCGTTGTGGTGTAGCTCGGGAAGCCTGCCTTGCGCCTGTCAGAAGATCCTGGGGTCTCGTTGTGCTCAAGGGGCACAACGTGCATCTCGGGTGCCATCCCGGGATCTGTAATGCCAGTGCCAATTGGCTTGGTGCCAATTGGGTCCTGGATTGTTGTGTCATCAGCCAAAAGTGTGGATGGTGTTTGCATTTTGGATGTTTCCGGTCAGTTGTGATTTATGGTCTTGTTCTGGGCTGCATCATCAGCAGCTCTGCTCTCTACCCATCCAGTCTAAGGGACTGGCACTTCAAGATGCTGGGAAGAAGTTTTTAGTCTTGCCGCCGTCTCTGTGTGTTTGCGCCAGTGCCGCCGTCTCTGTGTGTTTGCGCCAGTGCCGCCGTCTCTGTGTGTTTGCGCCAGTGCCGCCGTCTCTGTGTGTTTGCGCCAGTGCCGCCGTCTCTGTGTGTTTGCGCCAGTGCCGCCGTCTCTGTGTGTTTGCGCCAGTGCCGCCGTCTCCTAAGGGGCCGTGCCGTTCGGCTCTTATTTTTTTCTGGGGTTGCAGTAGAGGCTCCTCACCTCACCGCTGCCTCCCTGCAGGTTCTTTTGATCGATGCAGTCTCTGGTTTGGAGTCGTTCTTGTTATAGAGCGTTTTTGGTGCTGTTGATGTGTTGTCTATGACGTTCTGAGGTGCGTCTGTGTGCGCACGTGCGCCTTTGGCTGGGAGCTGCTCTGCCCGGAGGCGTGGAGTCAGGGGTGGGTGGACGGAGCTCTAGGGGTGCACGGTTGATCTGTTGACGTGTTAAACTGCGCAGGCCAAGGTGGTGCAGTCATCTGGGATGGAGTAGCTGTGGGCAGGGGAGCGGACTGTCCCTTCCCCAGTGTTTTAGAGACTCAATTAGAGCTTCTGGTGGGATACCTGAACAGAAAGCAGACCTGTGGGATGGTCAAGCTGTTGATGATCATCTGGGTGACTTGTTGAATACCTTGATTTCAGGTGCAGAGGGACAACTTGGCCTGGAAGAGCAACGGAGGAGGCGAGCCGCGCGCCATAAGCAGGTGGGTCGGTGCGTGGCGCCAGAGGGAAGCTGTGCCGTGTGGCTCTCGCTGAGCTTGCTTGTTTCTCTGTTTCCTAGGTGTTCCTGCAGACGCTGAAGAGGAACCCGGCGATGCTGGAAGATCCCTGTCAGCGCACGTGGCGTTTTCATCCGTTGAAGATGGATTCGGTCCCTTGGCTCTCTGAAAGCTGAGTGGAGGCTGGGGGGCTGGGAAGGGGCTGGGAACCGCAGGGAGGGGGGTAAAGTTCTGGTAAGGGAAAGGGCCATCCAGGAACAGTCCCCTTTGGGCAGGTAAAGGGTCCAGGGAATTTCACAGTGCGACGCCAGCGTGTGCAGGGCAGGGCAGCTCCAGCCTGTGTCTGCGTTGTGTAGTTCGGGAAGCCTGCCTTGCGCCTGTCAGAAGATCCTGGGGTCTCGTTGTGCTCAAGGGGCACAACGTGCATCTCGGGTGCCATCCTGGGATCTGGATGCCAGTGCCAATTGGCTTGGTGCCAATTGGGTCCTGGATTGTTGTGTCATCAGCCAAAAGTGTGGATGGTGTTTGCATTTTGGATGTTTCCGGTCAGTTGTGATTTATGGTCTTGTTCTGGGCTGCATCATCAGCAGCTCTGCTCTCTACCCATCCAGTCTAAGGGACTGGCACTTCAAGATGCTGGGAAGAAGTTCTTAGTCTTGCAGCAGCCTCGTGTGTTTTCGCCAGCGCCACCGTCTCTGTGTGTTTGCGCCAGCGCCGCCATCTCCTAAGGGGCCGTGATGTTCGGCTCTTATTTTTTTCTGGGGTTGCAGTAGAGACTCCTTGCCTCACCGCTGCCTCCCTGCAGGTTCTTTTGATCGATGCAGTCTCTGGTTTGGAGTTGTTCTTGTTATAGAGCGTTTTTGGTGCTGTTGATGTGTTGTCTATAACGTTCTGAGGTGCGTCTGTGTGCGCACGTGCGCCTTTGGCTGGGAGCTGCTCTGCCCGGAGGCGTGGAGTCAGGGGTGGGTGGACAGAGCTCTAGGGGTGCACGGTTGATCTGTTGATGTGTTAAACTGCGCAGGCCAAGGTGGTGCAGTCATCTGGGATGGAGTAGCTGTGGGCAGGGGAGCGGACTGTCCCTTCCCCAGTGTTTTAGAGACTCAATTAGAGCTTCTGGTGGGATTCCTAAACAGAAAGCAGACCTGTGGGATGGTCAAGCTGTTGATGATCATCTGGGTGACTTGTTGAATACCTTGATTTCAGGTGCAGAGGGACAACTTGGCCTGGAAGAGCAACGGAGGAGGCGAGCCGCGTGCCATAAGCAGGTGGGTCGGTGCGTGGCGCCAGAGGGAAGCTGTGCCGTGTGGCTCTCACTGAGCTTGGTCGTTTCTCTGTTTCCTAGGTGTTCCTGTAGACATTGAAGTGGAACCCGGCGATGCAGGAACATTCCCGTTAGCACATGTGGCATTTTCATCCGTTGAAGACGGATTTGGTCCCTTGGCCCTCTGAAAGATAAGTGGAGGCACGGGTGCTGGGAAGGGGCTGGGAATCACAGGGATGGGGGTAAAGTTCTGGTAAGGGAAAGGGCTGTCCAGGAACAGTCCCCTTTGGGCAGGTAAAGGGACCAGGGAACTTTACCGTGCAACGCCAGCGTGTGCCGGGCAGGGCAGCTCCAGCCTGTCTGCGTTGTGGTGTAGCTCGGGAAGCCTGCCTTGCGCCTGTCAGACGATCCTGGGGTCTCGTTTTGCTCAAGGGGCACAACGTGCATCTCGGGTGCCATCCCGGGATCTGTAATGCCAGTGCCAATTGGCTTGGTGCCAATTGGGTCCTGGATTGTTGTGTCATCAGCCAAAAGTGTGGATGGTGTTTGCATTTTGGATGTTTCCGGTCAGTTGTGATTTATGGTCTTGTTCTGGGCTGCATCATCAGCAGCTCTGCTCTCTACCCATCCAGTCTAAGGGACTGGCACTTCAAGATGCTGGGAAGAAGTTTTTAGTCTTGCAGCAGCCTCGTGTGTTTGCGCCAGTGCCGCCGTCTCTGTGTGTTTGCGCCAGTGCCGCCGTCTCTGTGTGTTTGCGCCAGTGCCGCCGTCTCTGTGTGTTTGCGCCAGCGCCGCCGTCTCCTAAGGGGCCGTGATGTTCGGCTCTTATTTTTTTCTGGGGTTGCAGTAGAGGCTCCTCGCCTCACCGCTGCCTCCCTACAGGTTCTTTTGATCGATGCAGTCTCTGGTTTGGAGTCGTTCTTGTTATAGAGCGTTTTTGGTGCTGTTGATGTGTTGTCTATAACGTTCTGAGGTGCGTCTGTGTGCGCACGTGCGCCTTTGGCTGGGAGCTGCTCTGCCCGGAGGCGTGGAGTCCGGGGTGGGTGGACGGAGCTCTAGGGGTGCACGGTTGATCTGTTGACGTGTTAAACTGCGCAGGCCAAGGTGGTGCAGTCATCTGGGATGGAGTAGCTGTGGGCAGGGGAGCGGACTGTCCCTTCCCCAGTGTTTTAGAGACTCAATTAGAGCTTCTGGTGGGATACCTGAACAGAAAGCAGACCTGTGGGATGGTCAAGCTGTTGATGATCATCTGGGTGACTTGTTGAATCCCTTGATTTCAGGTGCAGAGGGACAACTTGGCCTGGAAGAGCAACGGAGGAGGCGAGCCGCGCGCCATAAGCAGGTGGGTCGGTGCGTGGCGCCAGAGGGAAGCTGTGCCGTGTGGCTCTCGCTGAGCTTGCTTGTTTCTCTGTTTCCTAGGTGTTCCTGCAGACGCTGAAGAGGAACCCGGCGATGCTGGAAGATCCCTGTCAGCGCACGTGGCGTTTTCATCCGTTGAAGATGGATTCGGTCCCTTGGCTCTCTGAAAGCTGAGTGGAGGCTGGGGGGCTGGGAAGGGGCTGGGAACCGCAGGGAGGGGGGTAAAGTTCTGGTAAGGGAAAGGGCCATCCAGGAACAGTCCCCTTTGGGCAGGTAAAGGGTCCAGGGAATTTCACAGTGCGACGCCAGCGTGTGCAGGGCAGGGCAGCTCCAGCCTGTGTCTGCGTTGTGTAGTTCGGGAAGCCTGCCTTGCGCCTGTCAGAAGATCCTGGGGTCTCGTTGTGCTCAAGGGGCACAACGTGCATCTCGGGTGCCATCCCGGGATCTGGATGCCAGTGCCAATTGGCTTGGTGCCAATTGGGTCCTGGATTGTTGTGTCATCAGCCAAAAGTGTGGATGGTGTTTGCATTTTGGATGTTTCCGGTCAGTTGTGATTTATGGTCTTGTTCTGGGCTGCATCATCAGCAGCTCTGCTCTCTACCCATCCAGTCTAAGGGACTGGCACTTCAAGATGCTGGGAAGAAGTTCTTAGTCTTGCAGCAGCCTCGTGTGTTTTCGCCAGCGCCACCGTCTCTGTGTGTTTGCGCCAGCGCCGCCATCTCCTAAGGGGCCGTGATGTTCGGCTCTTATTTTTTTCTGGGGTTGCAGTAGAGACTCCTTGCCTCACCGCTGCCTCCATGCAGGTTCTTTTGATCGATGCAGTCTCTGGTTTGGAGTTGTTCTTGTTATAGAGCGTTTTTGGTGCTGTTGATGTGTTGTCTATAACGTTCTGAGGTGCGTCTGTGTGCGCACGTGCGCCTTTGGCTGGGAGCTGCTCTGCCCGGAGGCGTGGAGTCAGGGGTGGGTGGACAGAGCTCTAGGGGTGCACGGTTGATCTGTTGATGTGTTAAACTGCGCAGGCCAAGGTGGTGCAGTCATCTGGGATGGAGTAGCTGTGGGCAGGGGAGCGGACTGTCCCTTCCCCAGTGTTTTAGAGACTCAATTAGAGCTTCTGGTGGGATTCCTAAACAGAAAGCAGACCTGTGGGATGGTCAAGCTGTTGATGATCATCTGGGTGACTTGTTGAATACCTTGATTTCAGGTGCAGAGGGACAACTTGGCCTGGAAGAGCAACGGAGGAGGCGAGCCGCGTGCCATAAGCAGGTGGGTCGGTGCGTGGCGCCAGAGGGAAGCTGTGCCGTGTGGCTCTCACTGAGCTTGGTCGTTTCTCTGTTTCCTAGGTGTTCCTGTAGACATTGAAGTGGAACCCGGCGATGCAGGAACATTCCCGTTAGCACATGTGGCATTTTCATCCGTTGAAGACGGATTTGGTCCCTTGGCCCTCTGAAAGATAAGTGGAGGCACGGGTGCTGGGAAGGGGCTGGGAATCACAGGGATGGGGGTAAAGTTCTGGTAAGGGAAAGGGCTGTCCAGGAACAGTCCCCTTTGGGCAGGTAAAGGGACCAGGGAACTTTACCGTGCAACGCCAGCGTGTGCCGGGCAGGGCAGCTCCAGCCTGTCTGCGTTGTGGTGTAGCTCGGGAAGCCTGCCTTGCGCCTGTCAGACGATCCTGGGGTCTCGTTTTGCTCAAGGGGCACAACGTGCATCTCGGGTGCCATCCCGGGATCTGTAATGCCAGTGCCAATTGGCTTGGTGCCAATTGGGTCCTGGATTGTTGTGTCATCAGCCAAAAGTGTGGATGGTGTTTGCATTTTGGATGTTTCCGGTCAGTTGTGATTTATGGTCTTGTTCTGGGCTGCATCATCAGCAGCTCTGCTCTCTACCCATCCAGTCTAAGGGACTGGCACTTCAAGATGCTGGGAAGAAGTTTTTAGTCTTGCAGCAGCCTCGTGTGTTTGCGCCAGTGCCGCCGTCTCTGTGTGTTTGCGCCAGTGCCGCCGTCTCTGTGTGTTTGCGCCAGTGCCGCCGTCTCTGTGTGTTTGCGCCAGCGCCGCCGTCTCCTAAGGGGCCGTGATGTTCGGCTCTTATTTTTTTCTGGGGTTGCAGTAGAGGCTCCTCGCCTCACCGCTGCCTCCCTACAGGTTCTTTTGATCGATGCAGTCTCTGGTTTGGAGTCGTTCTTGTTATAGAGCGTTTTTGGTGCTGTTGATGTGTTGTCTATAACGTTCTGAGGTGCGTCTGTGTGCGCACGTGCGCCTTTGGCTGGGAGCTGCTCTGCCCGGAGGCGTGGAGTCCGGGGTGGGTGGACGGAGCTCTAGGGGTGCACGGTTGATCTGTTGACGTGTTAAACTGCGCAGGCCAAGGTGGTGCAGTCATCTGGGATGGAGTAGCTGTGGGCAGGGGAGCGGACTGTCCCTTCCGCAGTGTTTTAGAGACTCAATTAGAGCTTCTGGTGGGATACCTAAACAGAAAGCAGACCTGTGGGATGGTCAAGCTGTTGATGATCGTCTGGGTGACTTGTTGAATACCTTGATTTCAGGTGCAGAGGGACAACCTGGCACAGAAGGGGCGACGCAGGAGGCGAGCCGTGCGCCGTAAGCAGGTGGGTTGTTGCGTGGTGTCAGCGGGAAGATGTGCTGTGTGCCTTTGTACTGTGTGCTCGCTCTGCTTGGTGAGATTGTGTTTTCTCGTGTTGCTGTAGATGTTCAGGAGGAACCCGGCGATGCTGGAATATCCCTGTCAGCACACGTGGCGTTTTCATCCGTTGAAGATGGATTCGGTCTCTTGGCCCTCTCAAAGCTAAGTGGAGGCTGGGGGGCTGCGAAGGGGCTGGGAACCGCAGGGAGGGGGGTAAAGTTCTGTTCGGGGCAAGGGCTATCCAGGAACAGTCCCCTTTGGGCAGGTGAAGGGCCCGGGGACCTTTCCAGTGCAATGCCAGCGTGTGCCGGGCAGGGCAGCTCCAGCCTGTGTCTGCGTTGTGGTGTAGTTCGGGAAGCCTGTCTTGCGCCTCTCAGACGATCCTGGGGTCTTGTTGCGTTCAAGGGACGCGAAAGGCGTCTCGGGTGCCATCCCGGGATCTGGAACGCCGGTGCCGATTGGCGTAGCGCCAATTGGGTGCTGGTTTTCTCATATCAGCAGCTGAAAGCGTGGCAGGTCATTGTGTTTTGGATGTTTCTGGTCAGTTGGTGTTGTTGAGGGCTGCGTCGGCAGCTCTGCTCTCTACTCATCCAGTCTCAGGGACTGGCACTTCTTCCCAGCATCTTGAAGTTTTTAAGCCGTTCCGCCGTCTCTGTGTGTGTGTTTGCGCCAGCGCCGCCGTCTCTGTGTGTGTGTTTGCGCCAGCGCCGCCGTCTCTGTGTGTGTGTTTGCGCCAGCGCCGCCGTCTCTGTGTGTGTGTTTGCGCCAGCGCCGCCGTCTCTGTGTGTGTGTTTGCGCCAGCGCCGCCGTCTCTGTGTGTGTGTTTGCGCCAGCGCCGCCGTCTCTGTGTGTGTGTTTGCGCCAGCGCCGCCGTCTCTGTGTGTGTGTTTGCGCCAGCGCCGCCGTCTCTGTGTGTGTGTTTGCGCCAGCGCCGCCGTCTCTGTGTGTGTGTTTGCGCCAGCGCCGCCGTCTCTGTGTGTGTGTTTGCGCCAGCGCCGCCGTCTCATAAGGGGCCCTGACTTTTAGCTCCTTTGTTTTCTGGGGTCGCAGTGGAGGCTCCTTGCCGCACCAGTGCCTCCCCGCAGGTTATTTTGATCAATGTGTGTCTGGTTTGGAGTCGTTCTCATTGTTGGGTGTTGTTGGTGCCGTTGCCATCGTGTGGTCCATAACATGCTGTGGAGCGTCTATCTGCGCACGTGCGCATTTGGCTGGAGCTGCTCTGCCCGGACATGTGGAGTCCGGGGCGGGTGGGCGGAGGTCTGGGAGTCCCCAGTTAATCTGCTGACGTGTTAAATTGCGTAGGCAGAGGTTGTGCAGTCATGTGGGATGGAGTAGCTGTGGGCAGGGGAGTCGATAGTCCTTTCAGTGGTGTTTTGCAGTTGTTACTAAGAACATTGTTCACTAGTGTTTTCTGTAGTGTGCTGTTTTTTCAGTGATGAAGCGTGTTTTAATGAAATCTTTCTTTTTTCTTTCCTTTGCAGGTGATCACATTGTCAAATTGGGTCACTTACTTATAAAAAGGCATTTTGTTAGGCTATGTAACACTCAGTTATAGCCTTTTTTGATGGTAACCAAAGCAGCTACAGACTCTGATCAACACTCGTGAGATAAGGCCAGCTTTACACCTTTTTGAAGAAATAGGCTTCTTTCAGTGAAAACGCCACAGTCAAGGCTGGAAGGAAGCTCCTACGGACCATAAACAAAATCTACAGCTGCGCGGAGCCAAGTCCGGTCCGAGGTCAGCGCAAAGGATCCACCGAGAAGCAAGAAGACCACAGACTCAGCTATTGCTATTGGCCCGAATCACAGTGTAGAGGGGTGGATGAATAGTTTGTAAGGGTATCAATACCCAGGGATCTCTATGCTTGGCTGGGACTTAAGCAGAAGCAGCAGCTCCACTCAGCCTTCCCACTGTACTGTTCTGTTTGGTTAGTTATTTACAGGGTTTTTGTCTGAGAGTTTGCCCCAATAGATCAAGGATTTAGACCCCAACCCACCCGTCCTCACGCCCCCGGAAGGGAGGCAGGGACGTCGAGGTGTAGAGCGATGCAATTCTGAAATTCAGGCTGAGCGATATAAGGAATGAGGTGTACACGTACAATCCTTTGGCCTTAGGTAAATATAATACCTTAGGTGTTTCCCCTATCCCCTGCGAGTCTGGGAGCCAAACCGTAGATCCGGCGCGGGGCTAAGTTCGGATCCAGCCGCACCTAGACTCCCCTCTTGGAGGAGTTTAGAAAGCAAGGGGGTCCATTCTGAACCTCACGACTCAAGGGAAAGGCCTCCCTCTAGCCTTTGGCATCTCCTGTCCATGTAGAAATCAATCTGAATGAAGTTCCAGCCGATTTTGATCGGCATATTTTGTCCACTTAGCAAGTAATAGCGTCCCTCGCCATCACTTTCCACGACGTCACGATCGGGAAGCCGTGGAAGAATAGGTCACCATGGTCAAGAACTATATGAAGGATGGCAAGGGAATTAAGTGCAAACTGTTTTCCTCTCCTGACAATTAGCTCGAGGCAGGTACTTAAAAGGGTCGGTGCGGTAGATGACGCGCAGCACGTTGGGATAGCGTGAAACCTGGAGCGAATGTAGCTCGGGGTTTTAGGTTTTTTTTTTCCTTGGACGTTCAAATTTTTTTCCTTTTCAGGTAAATTCCAAAGGTAAAGAATTAAAAAAGCCCCAGCTGGGGGGTTTTACCCCCTGTCCAGGTTTTATTTCCCCCGGTCCCGGCGGCTCTGCGAGGTGACGTTAATCCCCAACGTACGGACGGAGGTCCGGCCGGGACCGGGGTTTAGGCAGGCGGGGTGAGTTTAGAGGGCGCCAGGAATGGTGTTTCTGAGGGGCGATGCAGAGATGGGCGAAGGCACAGGGGGAGAAGGGCAGAGAATGGGTGCAGTGGTGTCGGTAGGCGAATGAGTGGTGCGTTAGAGTTGTGTGATGTGGTAATACTGTGTTTTGGGGTTGTAGTTATTGGTTCTGGCAGGTTAATGGTTTTTCCCTTTCAGGTAAATGTTTAATTTAAAATAGAAAAAAAAAACCCCAGCCGGGGGATTTTTTTTTTTTCCCCCGGCTGGGTTTTTTTTTCCCCGGTCCCGGCTGCTCCGCGAGGCGACGTTCATCGCCAAGGTTTGGATGCGGGTGCCTGTCGGGCTGGGGTTTTGGCAGGCAGGGTCATTTTTGAAGCTCCCGGGAACGGCGTTCCCGAGGGGAGACGGCGTCACGGCACACAGGGAGAACGGCAGAGAATGGCTGTGGTGTGAGTGTGCGGTGGTGTCGGTAGGGGTATGAGCGGTGTGGTTAGCTGTGTGAATTGGAATGGTTGTGTTTTGGTCCTGTATTTGTTTCTTTCAGGTTAATATTTTTTTTCTTTTCAGCTAAATTTAAAATTTAAACTAGAATAAAAAAACCCCAGCTGGGGGATTTTTTTTTTTTTTCCCCCAGCTGGGTTTTTTTTTCCCCGGTCCCGGCCGCTCCGTGAGGCGATGTTCATCGCCAAGGTTCGGATGCGGGCGCCCGTCGGGCCGGGGTTTTGGCAGGCAGGGTCATTTTTGAAGCTCCCGGGAACGGCGTTCCCGAGGGGAGACGGCGTCACGGCGCACAGGGAGAACGGCAGAGAATGGCTGTGGTGTGAGTGTGCGGTGGTGTCGGTAGGGGTATGAGCGGTGTGGTTAGCTGTGTGAATTGGAATGGTTGTGTTTTGGTCCTGTATTTGTTTCTTTCAGGTTAATATTTTTTTTTCTTTTCAGCTAAATTTAAAATTTAAACTAGAATAAAAAAACCCCAGCTGGGGGATTTTTTTTTTTTTTCCCCCAGCTGGGTTTTTTTTTCCCCGGTCCCGGCCGCTCCGTGAGGCGATGTTCATCGCCAAGGTTCGGATGCGGGCGCCCGTTGGGCCGGGGTTTTGGCAGGCAGGGTCATTTTTGAGGCTCCCGGGAACGGCGTTCCCGAGGGGAGACGGCGTCACGGCGCACAGGGAGAACGGCAGAGAATGGCTGCGGTGTCAGTGTGCGGTGGTGTCGGTAGGGGTATGAGCGGTGTGGTTAGCTGTGTGAATTGGAATGGTTGTGTTTTGGTCCTGTATTTGTTTCTTTCAGGTTAATATTTTTTTTCTTTTCAGCTAAATTTAAAATTTAAACTAGAATAAAAAAACCCCAGCTGGGGGATTTTTTTTTTTTTCCCCCAGCTGGGTTTTTTTTTCCCCGGTCCCGGCCGCTCCGTGAGGCGATGTTCATCGCCAAGGTTCGGATGCGGGCGCCCGTCGGGCCGGGGTTTTGGCAGGCAGGGTCATTTTTGAGGCTCCCGGGAATGGCGTTCCCGAGGGGCGACGCAGACGCGGGGCGAGGGCATGAGCTGGGGGAACAGGTGCTGTATGAGTGAGTGGTGGGTTTGGTATCCGAGCCAGCGGTGTGGTTTGGCTGTGTGATCTGGTACGATTGTGTTTTGGTGTTGTAGGTTTTTTTAAATTTACCTGAAAAGGAAAAAAAAAAAAATCAAAATAGATTACAAAAACCCCAGCCAGGGGATTCCCTCCCTGCCTGTCCATCTACTGCCCTCAGGAGCGTGTTTTATCCTAGGTCCACACCACTTGATGTGGTCATGTTAATTGCCAATGTTCAGATTCAGGTCAGTCTGGGACAGTGGTTTCAGAGGCAGGGTTATTGTTGAGGCTGCCAGGAACAGCATTTCCACCGACACCCGTTCCGGATCACGGCCGCGGTCGGTCCTCGTCAGGAGGGAATGGTCCCAGGAAGGTGGTCGCGATTGGCCCAGGAGCAGGGTGAGTAAAAGGCCGAGGACAGGGACAGGGTTGCTATAGGAGGGTGTTATCTTCTGTAATGGGATGTGAGAAAGATGAGTTGGATTTTCTGTGTTGTGTTATAATTGTACTACCTCAAATGTGTAATCATTGTAATACCTCCAATATGTAATAAAGGTGTGTGTTTGATAATGCATGCGGGAACTGAGAGTCCGTTTAAGGTTCGCCCTCGGGTGAGAAACGCTGTAACGGCCATGAACCTGAAGCGACGGCATTCTGTCACCTTATGCATTGTGATACATTATGTTTAAAAGCTGTAATAAGGAGGAGTTTTTCAGGTTATGGAAACTGTGACCATGGAACAGTGTAAAGTAAGCATGTTTGTAATCTGTTGGCTTAGATTAAACAAATAGTTGGTTATGATGTTGTAATGTTAGGTTTGAAGAGGTCGGTCCTATCTAAGGGCCTCCACAAAGCTAATAAAGCAGACATACGTTTTTGTTGCCTGGCGTCTTTTTTTCAGTTTGAGTGGAGCGACAGCCAGATGTTTGGTGCATGTACCCAAGTTTGAGAGTGTGTGGATTGTGCAGGTGAGCGTGTGCCAGACTTGGTCTTTGTTGGTGTTGTGTGTGCATGTGCTGGACTTTGTCTCTGTCTTGTGTGTGTGCTGGACTTCGTCTGTGTGTGTGTGTGTGTGTGTGTGTGTGTGTGTGTGTGTGTGTGTGTGTGTGTGTCCAGGACTTTGGTGGTGGTGTGTGCGTGTCCAGGACTTTGGTGGTGGTGTGTGTGTGTCCAGGACTTTGGTGGTGGTGTGTGTGTGTCCAGGACTTTGGTGGTGGTGTGTGTGTGTCCAGGACTTTGGTGGTGGTGTGTGTGTGTCCAGGACTTTGTCTTTGTCTCTGTTTTGTCTGCATGGAGGACTTTGTGTTCTGTTTGAATGCTGGACTTTGTCTTGTGTCTGTGTGTGTGCTGGACTTTGTCTCTGTCTTGTGTGTGTGTGTGCTGGACTTTGTCTCTGTCTTGTGTGTGAGTGTGCTGGACTTTGTCTCTGTCTTGTGTGTGTGTGTGCTGGACTTTGTCTCTGTCTTGTGTGTGTCCGTGCTGGACTTTGTCTCTGTCTTGTGTCTGTGTGTGTGCTGGACTTTGTCTCTGTCTTGTGTCTGTCCGTGCTGGACTTTGTCTCTGTCTTGTGTCTGTGTGTGTGCTGGACTTTGTCTCTGTCTTGTGTGTGTGTGTGTGCTGGACTTTGTCTCTGTCTTGTGTGTGTGTGTGCTGGACTTTGTCTCTGTCTTGTGTGTGAGTGTGCTGGACTTTGTCTCTGTCTTGTGTGTGAGTGTGCTGGACTTTGTCTCTGTCTTGTGTGTGTGCGTGCTGGACTTTGTCTCTGTCTTGTGTGTGAGTGTGCTGGACTTTGTCTCTGTCTTGTGTGTGAGTGTGCTGGACTTTGTCTCTGTCTTGTGTGTGTGCGTGCTGGACTTTGCCTCTGTCTGTGTCTTGTGTGCATGCTGGACTTTGTTGTGTGTGTGTCCTGGACTTAGAGTGGAGTGACAGTTCAGCCTGAATGTGGTTGAGTGTGCTGTTATGGTAGAGTTTGTTTTGGATGGCAGGTAGTTTAGTTTTAAATAAAACTAAACTAAAAGTTATTGGTTTTTTCAGGTGCAGCAGTAGGGCTTTGGATGCTCAAGGGGAGGAAAAAAAAAAAAATAAAAGAATAAAGAAATCAAGTACCCCCCTTGAGCATCCAAAGCCCTACTGCTGCACCAGACTTATTATTTTTATTCTTTTTATACACAATATACATACAGCATATGGGCCCCCACAAAAAAACATTTGCATGGCCAGGGGAGTACTCCCTAATTAATCAACAAAGCAAACCACAACATTAATTAGGGACTACTCCCCTGGCCATGCAAATATAAAACTAATTATGCAAATGAGCTCATTAAATATGCAAATTAGGCAAAAAATTTTTTTTTTCCTACCCCTCATCCACATTACATACCACAACACCCCAATAGCCACAACAAATGACATAAACACAAATGCACCACAACACATCACATATGCAAATTAAGGTCAAAGGTCAAAGCAACACATTGAACACACACACCACAACCCAATCACCCACACATAACACCCATAACTAATCACCTACAAAAGCAACAACTACACAAACAATGATACACAGTAACAAAAACTGAAACCAAGACACTAACACCAAGACTAATCAAACATACAAAATTACCACAATCAAAACAGATACTATGCACTCATCGCCCCTCAAAACAACACTTGCCATGTAGATTTATATTAGCACGACAAAGTAATCACTACACAATACTCACAGCATTACAGACTCTATGTACTACAATAATTTCAGCATCAGCCAGAACTGCAGAATCACTATATCAAATTACACTCTCAGATTGCACTGTCAACTTACAGTTACAGCATCACCTGTCGGGTTAGGGTGTCGGGTTAGGGTGTCGGGTTAGGGTGTCAGGTTAGGATGTCAGGTTAGGGTGTCGGGTTAGGGTGTCGGGTTAGGGTGTCGGGTTAGGGTGTCGGGTTAGGGTGTCGGGTTAGGGTTAGGGTGTCGGGTTAGGGTGTCGGGTTAGGGTGTCGGGTTAGGGTGTCGGGTTAGGGTGTCGGGTTAGGGGTAGGGTTAGGGTGTCGGGTTAGGGTGTCGGGTTAGGGTTAGGGTGTCGGGTTAGGGTTAGGGTGTCGGGTTAGGGTTAGGGTGTCGGGTTAGGGTGTCGGGTTAGGGTGTCGGGTTAGGGTGTCGGGTTAGGGTTAGGGTTAGGGTGTCGGGTTAGGGTGTCGGGTTAGGGTGTCGGGTTAGGGTGTCGGGTTAGGGTTAGGGTTAGGGTTAGGGTTAGGGTTAGGGTTAGGGTTAGGGTTAGGGTTAGGGTTAGGGTTAGGGTTAGGGTGTCGGGTTAGGGTGTCGGGTTAGGGTTAGGGTGTCGGGTTAGGGTTAGGGTGTCGGGTTAGGGTTAGGGTGTCGGGTTAGGGTTAGGGTGTCGGGTTAGGGTTAGGGTGTCGGGTTAGGGTTAGGGTGTCGGGTTAGGGTTAGGGTGTCGGGTTAGGGTTAGGGTTAGGGTGTCGGGTTAGGGTGTAGGGTTAGGGTTAGGGTTAGGGTTAGGGTTAGGGTTAGGGTTAGGGTTAGGGTTAGGGTTAGGGTTAGGGTTAGGGTTAGGGTTAGGGTTAGGGTTAGGGTTAGGGTTAGGGTTAGGGTTAGGGTTAGGGTTAGGGTTAGGGTTAGGTTAGGGTTAGGGTTAGGGTTAGGGTTAGGGTTAGGGTTAGGGTTAGGGTTAGGGTTAGGGTTAGGGTTAGGGTTAGGGTTAGGGTTAGGGTTAGGGTTAGGGTTAGGGTTAGGGTTAGGGTTAGGGTTAGGGTTAGGGTAGGGTTAGGGTTAGGGTTAGGGTTAGGGTTAGGGTTAGGGTTAGGGTTAGGGTTAGGGTTAGGGTTAGGGTTAGGTTAGGGTTAGGGTTAGGGTTAGGGTTAGGGTTAGGGTTAGGGTTAGGGTTAGGGTTAGGGTTAGGGTTAGGGTTAGGGTTAGGGTTAGGGTTAGGGTTAGGGTTAGGGTTAGGGTTAGGGTTAGGGTTAGGGTTAGGGTTAGGGTTAGGGTTAGGGTTAGGGTTAGGGTTAGGGTTAGGGTTAGGGTTAGGGTTAGGGTTAGGGTTAGGGTTAGGGTTAGGGTTAGGGTTAGGGTTAGGGTTAGGTTAGGGTTAGGGTTAGGGTTAGGGTTAGGGTTAGGGTTAGGGTTAGGGTTAGGGTTAGGGTTAGGGTTAGGGTTAGGGTTAGGGTTAGGGTTAGGGTTAGGGTTTAGGTTAGGGTTTTACTGT